>NC_090650.1:276311681-276611681 GCF_040937935.1 Hyperolius riggenbachi | reverse complement strand
GTAGGAGAAAAAGTGAATTGGATTGGAACCAAATAGTTGATTATTCTAGAAAGATATTCAAAAATGGCCTGGCCACATTAATCTAGAAGGGTTCAAAAATAACTGATGCGAGTGATTTTTCAAAGCAGACACTCTTTAATTAGTAAAACACCTCTACAGTCATGCAGTCAGGTCAGCCAATTAAATGGGGAACAAAATGGCACTCTGCTGTTTGGAATCCCTATGTATCCCACAGTCATCATGGACCAGAGAAAGCAAAGCAGAGGAAAACCAGAAATAAAATTATAGACAGGCGTGTTGATGAAAAAGGCTACTATAATGTCCTCTCCAAGCAGGGTGAAGTTCTTAAGCAGCATGAAGTTATTAAAGCAGTAATCAGGCAAAAAAAAAAATTTACGCGTTGAACCACTAACGTGTAAAAATGTATGTGTTAATGTTCCTGCACCAGTGGGAATGCGTAAAAAGGTACGCAATGCAGCCCGCCGACCCCGAGGTCAGCTAAAAATTAAACTAGCTGACGGAGGGGGACCGGAGCAGCAGTAAGTGACTACGAAGGCACAAGATGGCTGCATGGGGCTGGTAGAAGCCCCAGATAAGTGAAACTTTTTTTTTTTGTGCCTGATAATTACTTTAAGTAACTTAAAAGCAAGAAGTTTTGAATCAGGATGATCCTATGCACTGGCTAACATAGAAGAAAAGCAGTGTGAGCTTTTGGTTATGAAGCCTTCCTCGGACTCGATACCTGTATACAGACAACATGTAGAATACACAGCTTATATACACTGGTTATTAAAAGGAGATACATTACCTGAAGAAGAACTTTATTAAAGTGAATCTGAGGCTTTTTTTTGTCTAATCTTAAGAGGACGCAGAGGCATGTTCTGTGCACAATCACATGCCTCTGTGCCTCTCTATTGCTGCCGCTAGTCCCCCCGGGGGGTCTGCTGTGCCCCCTGAAATTATTGCCGGCTAGCGACAATCTGCTTGTCGCTAGCCTGATGTTTACCTGGCAGCCTGTTAACTTTTTACAGCATCGCCTCCCCGCCTCCTGCATAGTGTAGCTGCCCCTACAGCTCTCCACCTCACTAGCTTTCTCCAATCAGAAGCTAATCCGCATCCCAGGAAGTGCTGACAAGTCACAGTGTTGCTGGAGATGTCGAGAGGCCCATGGATTATAACTTGATGTAATTTCTTATGCACACTCACTCTATATGTAGCCTGATATTACTGAACAATATGTTGTTCAGATATATAACCAGATATATAGAGAATGCTTGATAATTTGCTGATTATTGATTTTCCTTCAAATAATTATCAGATCAATATACTTCTATGATTAGGAAAATATATCCTGCTTAGCCTGCAGCCTTTGAAACCAGACAGATCACAAGACTATGAGAAGACAGCACCTGAGACATATCACAAGACATTACTCAACCAGAAGAATGCTTATACCAGCAGATTTCACTAACCAATGTACAATCTAACATTAATTTAGCATATTCAGCAATTATCCTTTTATGTGGAATATGTATATCCATAAGACAACCCATTTTATATGTTGTATATGTTGTATCAACATGTGATTAAAGAGACACTGAAGCGAGACTAAATCTCGCTTCAGGTCTTATATATAGCAGGGGCACGTGTGCCCCTGCTAAAACGCCGCTATCCCGCGGCTTAACGGGGGTCCCTTCACCCCCAACCCACCCCCCGCAAACCTGGGTCGGAAAAAGGTCGCTGGAGCTGATCTTCCTGGAGGCAGGGCTAACGGCTGCAGCCCTGCCTCCAGTCGCGTCTATCAGACGCGCATCGCCGCCTCTCCCCCGCCCCTCTCAGTGAAGGAAGACTGAGAGGGGCGGGGGAGAGGCGGAGGTACGCGTCTGACAGACGCGCATGGGGCAGGGCTGCGGCGGTTAGCCCTGCCCCAACCAGGAAGCGCTCCCCCGCTGCTCGGAGGGGGTTTGGGGGGACAGGGACCCCCGTTAAGCCGCGCTATAGCGGCGTTTTAGCAGGGGCACGCATGCCCCTGCTAGCTATGAGGTCTGAAGCGAGATCTATTCTCGCTTCAGACTCTCTTTAAAGTACATCATAAGCGAAATAAAAGCTCTTCCCGAACTTTCGGAAGACAGAGCATTATACCGAACAAGATGGTGTGAGACTCTCCTTTACGACTATAAACTATTAAACAACATAACAATTTTTCCAAGAAAAACCAGAGGACTACGTCTTGGAGAGAATTTCTTCACCCTCAACTGGTCCTTTGAAAAAAAAAAAAAGGGCAAAATTGAAGCTTTCTGGCAAGCCACACATGCCATGACCACAGATAAACAAGAAATTAAGCTTCGAAAGATAAAGCAGAGCATCATACCCACTTGTAAAACATGGAGACTTGGTTAGGTTTTAAAACTGCGCAGCTGCATTTTAGCATAGGATACCTTCAGTCACTGCAAGGAACAATGAAATCTCAAGAATATCAAAACATTCTGCAAAGAATTGCACTGTTAGTATCAGAAAGCTTAGTCTCGGTCATGGATACATTAATAAGAGAATGACCCCAAAACACATAGCTAAAAGCAGCCAAGAATGGCCAAGAACAAAACTCAGACTATTCTGAAGGGGCCTTCTATGATCCCTGATATGAATCCTATAACACATCTATGGAAAGAAGCAAAACATACAGTCTGAAGAGGGAACCCTTCCAACCTTACACAGCTGAAGCAATCTGCCCATGAAGAATATGTTAAACCCTTGCTTGACTGGCACGGAATTCTTATTGAAAGCTACAGAATTGTTTGCAGTGATTAATACAAAGAGATGTGCAAACAAAAACAAAAAAATTAGCATCAACAAACCATATTTTTTGTTAACTTCATTTTCATTTATATGAACTAATATGCTGAGTGGAAAATCTAAAGAAAAGTCAGATTAACATCAAAGAATAAGCAATGATGTAACACTTATGTTAGGCGGTTGCAAGTTAAGAAATAATTGTGGTTTCAGTTTTTGTGAAGGGGTAACAATTAATTCGTACCACCTTGATATTGACATTAACCGCTTTTGGATTGGGCTAGTTGAAATCTATGCTCTGTTTATGCCCATTTATCCCTGCCAAAGGTGTAAATTTCAACTTCCCCATTTCTGTGCACACACACTGCTCCCGCTCATGCCAATACCGTGACGCTGAAACCTGCTCGCTCTGCTGTCATGCTTTATTAACTCCCGACCCCATGGTCACAGTGAGCCAATCACAGTGATCAAAGCTCATTTTGCTGGGAAAAGAAAAAAAGGCTTTGGTCCTTAAGGGGTCAGGGTCAGAGCCAGAGACAGGCAGTACAAAGTGGCTAATGGACAAATATATTATATCAACTACTTACATTACCTTCTGAATATCATTCATTTGCATACAATCTACTGTAGAAAGACTACCCAAACTATTTTGGCTCCTAAAAATACTGCATCTTATTACCTTCATTTAAATTAATTTTCAGAAAGCATTTACACCCTCTGTCCTATTGAGAATGATGAACAGTTACTGCCTAGCCTAGCAGAATCCAACTAATTTATTGTGTATACTGATATATTTATTGCTGATGGGGCTGTTAATCAAGAGACAGATCTCTTTACTCATGCATTCAAAAAGAGCAAGTCAAAAACCACTTAGAAAGATTGAAGTATTGTGGAGAGGCTGAGAATTGCTGATATCCAATGAGGATATCACATTCCACATGTGATTTGGTCTAACAATCAGGTCTGTGATGTGAACTTGTAGATTTGTATCCTCTGCTTTAAGTGTTAGAATTCTGAAGAACCCTGAAACTCTGATCCTAACTAATGTGAAAGTAGGGATAATAAATGAGATTCCGCCAAGGTGGCATTTTATTGGTCCATTTACAAGCTACATAAATTTACATTAAAATTGTTACACAATCCTGCATCAACAGAATGAATTGCATCTCACTGTCTATCTGTAAATTAAATCAAAGGATGGAAAGATTCCATACTTTGGGCGTGATTCACAAAGCTTTTCACCGGTTTCTCTCTGTTTTCACCTTATCTATGTTAGTTTTTTAAGCTCCCAAGGTCCAAAAATAAAATATAATTAAGGTAAGAAAAGTAATATTGAAATGAAGTTAATCAGAAACAACTTACTTTGAGTGATTATTTTGCTTGTAAATGTGCTGAAAGGTTATTTTTTTCAAATACTTTATTTTTGTGACTGATATACAGTAAGAATACAGATTATCATGTCATATGTCACAGATACATATTTTTCGTAATAACAGGCGAATGTTTTACAACAGTAACGTCATAAGTAACACATTAGACTTGCTAATTGAGTTGTATTTTGTAGGTAAACAATTTGCATATGAGGAAATAATTGCTAACCAGAACTATAACTATTAACAGGGGGTCCAGTAGTTCAGCATGACATTTTCATGATATTTAGTCAAGTATAGTATGGGTGATCAATGTAGTGAGTCTTCCTATATAGCTTGTGCTAAGTTTCTATGGCAAGCATCTGGCAGAATTCCTGGGAGTGCCTATACACCAGCCAGATCCTCCATGTTTTGTTGAATTTTTCTGATCTATTCTGAATAGAATAAACGGTGTTCTCTTGATCATAGATCAGGTCTAATTCTTTGACCATCTCCGTTAATGTGAGTGTTCTAGTTGTGCCCCAAAGTCTTACTACTAAGGTTTTGGCTGCGTTGAGTATGTGCCTGACAATTGAATTTTTATAAGATTTCATATGCCAATTGTTGAGGTTAAGGAGGTAAAATTGAGGGGTAAATGGCGCTTCTCTGTTAGTCATTTCTTTGATCAGCGTTTCTATTTTCTGCCAGAAGGGGACCAGGAGAGGGCATTCCCATAGTATGTGCAACAAAGATCCGGGAGAGGAGTTACATCTCCAGCAATTTGGATCTCTTTCAGGAAAGATGCGAGCTAATTTTAATGGTGTCCGGTACTACCTGGCTAGAATTTTATAATTTATTTCCTGAATGCGGGAGGTAGAGGATGTTTTTATGGGCATAAATGCACATTTTTGATCGTTGTGTGGTTGAGAATGTCTCTCCCAGATCTCCCTCCCAGGCCGAAAAGTATAAAAGGGATTCCATATCTTGTTCTGTCAGCATGGAGTATATCATAGATAGCGTTTTACGGATCAGGCCCCTAGATTGGCACATGGCTTCGAATTCAGTTAGATTTCAGCTTGTGCTTGGTTTCACCCCCTGATGTTGTAGGAAATGTTTAATTTGGGTGTGTCCCCACCAGTCTAAAGAGCCATTAGCGAATCTAGTTCTCAGATCTGTGAGTGAAGTCCAGCCGGATTGCTGACAAAAGTCTGTGGCTTTACTTGAGGTATTTTTCCTCCAAGAGTTGAGGTAGTTGGATGAGCACCCTTGTTCAAATTCCGGATTATTTAGGGCCAGAATTAGGGGAGTGGGCCAGGAGCACAGATCTGAATGTTGGCGAACTCTGGAGAGCACCCTAAGGGTGTTGTATACTAGGTGCGAGTCAGACCAGGCTTGTTTTGGGCTCTCAGACGACCAGGGCAGATTGACCAGAGGACAGGCAGAGAGGGATTGCTCTGTGTTGACCCATTGTTTAGTATCAGAGTGTCTGTGCCAATCCACTATTCGCGTTAGCACAGCAGCATGGCAGTATTTCTGCACTTCAGGGATTGCAAGACCTCCAGCGTGTTTGGGTCTATACAGAATTTGTCTACGTATCCTAGGGGGGGCGGCTACGCCAGATGTATCTATTGAAGATCATCTGTACTCTTCTGAGGAATGAGGCCGGGATGAAAACTGGGAGAGTCTGGAACAAGTATAGAAGCCTGGGCATGACATTCATTTTTATGATGGCTATACGGCCTAGCCACGAAAATTGTGGTTTATCCCATTTTTTTCAGGTCGGCTACTAGAGCTTCTACTAGAGGGGGGAAATTTTGGGGGAAGATGTCTATTACTTCTGGGGTAATCTTTGTTCCCAAATAAGTAATGTATTCTTTTTTCCATTTAAAAGGGAAATTTGTTGCTAAGGAGTCTTGCGTGTCTTGTGGAACTGAAACATTGAGGGCCTCACACTTATCGAGATTAATTTTAAAAAGGGAAAGCTCTCCAAACTTGTGGAATTCCGCTAGTAGATTGGGCAGGGACACGACAGGGTTAGCGATATAGAATAATAAATCATCGGCGTAGGCTGCAATTTTACAGGTCTGACCTTTAATATCTAGTCCTGATATGTCAGTATTTCTATGTATGTAGCATAGAAAGGGTTCTAAAGCTAATGCAAAGACTAGGGGCGAGAATGGGCACCCCTGTCGTGTCCCATTTCCAATCCGCAGTGAGGCCGAGAGGAAGCCATTGACTCTAATGCGGGCCGTTGGGCGAGAGTAGAGCGCTTTAATTCTGGCCATCAATCTGCTACCAATTCCGACATGTCGCAAGACCTCTGTCATCCATGTCCAGTCTACCCGGTCAAACGCTTTTTCGCCATCGGTTGAGAGAAGCATCAATTGTGATTTATTTGACCGGGCAGACTGGACCATGTTAATTGTTTTTATTGTGTTGTCTCTACCTTCTCGTCCAGGTATGAATCCCACCTGATCCCAGTTTATGAGGTGCTCCATCCATTCTGCCATTCTGTTAGCGAAGATTTTTGAAAATATTTTGAGATCCAGATTTAATAGTGAGATTGGCCTGTAACTTGAGCATGCTGATGGGTCTTTGCCTGATTTATGTATGACGGATATACACGACTCTAAAGTTTGCACAGGAAATGTTTCAGGGGTCTCTGGGTCTGCTATTTTATTGAAGGCTTTGCACATCTGTGGGATTAATATATTTTTTAATTTTTTTATAGTATTCTATTGGGAGGCTGTCTGGGCCTTTCCAGGCTTAATCTGTGTGATAATTTGAGATATCTCATTTTCTGTTATTGGAGCTTCGAGTGCTGCTGCCATTTCGTTCGTTAAAGTCGGCATCCTTGCTTCTTGAATGTATTGTCTCATTTTACTTTTGAGCTTGTCCGCACAATTTGTTCCAGACTCCCCCAGTATATTATATAGAGTAGAAGTTTCTAAACGTGCTCGCTATGGACTCATTCCGAACATGTCTCTGCGCTTTGTTGTCTATGATTTGTGGGATATAATTTCTCTGTTATTGTGTTTTTAAAGCCCTGGCCAGCAGTTTCCCTGATTTATTCCCCCCCATGTAAAAGGCTGTCTGGCATCGATATGCCGCTTGTAGGGATTTGGCCCTCATGATTTTCATGACTGACTCTCGCGACTGTTAATTGTTCCAAATCTTGTTTAGTCATCTGTTTTTTGGGTCTCTGTTCTAGGCTATGTATGGTGTCAAGCAATTTTTTGAGATCCCCCTCTCTCTGCCTCTTCAGTTTTGATCCTATTTGTATTAGCAGGCCTCTAATCACACATTTATGTGCCTCCCATATACATGTGGAGGGTGTCTCGTCCTTGTTGTTGATACAGAAGTATCCCTCAATTTCTGCGCTTATCTTATGTACTATTCTACATCTGAGAGCATAGAAAGGTTGAGTTTCCAATTAAATGGTTTTTCCTTTTTTGCTTTACAGTATAGCTGGACTGTGACAGGGGCGTGGTCAGAGTATGTGATCACGCCTATATCAGTTTTATGTATGTCAGAGAGGAGACCGTGGGATACAAGCAGGTAATCAATTCTTGTGTAGACTTCATGTGCGGCTGAATAATATGTGAAATCTTTAGCCTTAGGGTTTAGTACCCTCCAAGGGTCTACTAGTTGGTGCTCTTGGAACGCCCTACGTAGCCTATTTAATTTTTAGAAGGACAGGGGAGATTTTCCATGAGAGGTGTCTATGCTAGGGTTAAGTGCTATGTTGAAATCTCCTCCAATGATGATTTGTCCTTCCTGGAAGGCATTTAGTTTTTCGAGAAACTTTAGGATGAAGGGAACTTGTTCCACGTTGGGGGCATATACTGAGCCTTCAGGAATAGGTATCTGCCCTGGTCGTCTGCCAGTGTTTCTATTTCGGAGATAGGGAGATGCTTATTTAATAATATTGCTACTCCTTTTGTTTTGGAGTCAGGGGAGTTGCTGGTAAAAATTGAGGTATAGTGCTTGTCGGTAAGTTTAGGAGCCGATTGTCCCTTAAAGTGTGTCTCCTGAATTAAAACCCCATCAGCCCTTTGTCTCCACATGTCGTGTAGTAGAGCAGTTCGTTTTTCTGGGATATTTAACCCTTTGACATTGATCGAAATAATCTTTATGTCTGTCATTTGAGCGTGTAAAGTGCTCGTAGGTATTGCTGAACTTGACTGGACCTATAACCAACATCAGAACTAAAACAGTGTAACAAGCAGATGACTTTGGTAGCCATATTTGGTATTATCTCATTTTGAGCATTAGCCAAAGTGGCTATCCTATGTGGGAGGGAAGAAGTCATGACCACTTCTGTGGGTTCTCCTGCCCTCCACTCAGATTAAGCTAATCAAAACATCATAAGTGAAACCGAGCGTATTTTCGTATCCCATGGGGGGAGGGACGGGTGACGGGGAGGCCAAAGTTTGTCTGTCCCGACACCCCCCCCCCCTCAATAGAAAAGCATAGTATATCATCCCTGTCTGATATAGCTTATAGGCATATTAATAGTAAAAGTGGCTGTAAATAGCCCAATGGGGGCATGGTGGATGTTTAGGGGGTGGATTCTTTACCAGAGGGTGAGTATGGCGTCAGTCTACTGGGGATGATTTTACCTGAGGGCTTTGTCTGTAACAGATTGCAGTACGAGACTCTGTATAACAAATATTATAGTTAACATAGTGCATCAGTATTATTGTGTATCTTTATGCAGGGTGATGAGTAATGCCGAGTAGGTAGTTGTTTTAATACACATGTGTGCTGTCACACCTCGCGCGTCTGGCTGTGCCGCTAGGAACATACACAGGGGTCCTCAGTGTGATTTTTGGTTAACAGGGGAGACAGTTGACGTAGATCGTCAGCTTAAGCATATTTGTAGTGAACTCCTGTGGTTTTGTCTCTGGTTTAATATTTGGATTCGTTATGCGGAAGTGTATCTCATAGTTGCAAAGGGGGCTCGTCTCCTCTTATGCTATCATTACTCTTATGTTCGCAGAAATGTGGTTGTTGAACTGTCGTCCCTGTTCATGGACCCAAAGGGTTTGTTACTGGCATAAATTGTTTCTATGGGGTCCAAGTGTAGGGGCGAGCCCCAGTTCCTGCGGCACCGCTATGTATATCGGCGGTCATCCCTCCTGTCGAGGTATAACCTCTCTGGCAGTACATGGGCCCACCAACATGGCGTATATACTATATATCTCACAGAGATCAGAAAGGGGTTAATAACATCAGCCTTTTTACCGTATCCGCGGCATCTGCAGCGTATTATAAACACATCAGCAATAGAATCGCATGCACATATCATATGAGTCTGCCGCAGTTATTGGGCAGAGCTATGGGCCATTGTTATGCCATTTTAATGTTCAGTCCCTTAAGTATTTAGGTTTGTTCGAACCCTCCATTCCCAAAGTCCGCGCAACCCAACCTCTACTATTCCACCCAGTTACCCCAAAGTGCTAACTACCCCACTTAGCTGTACGGTGCGATCGAGGGAAATTCTCATTTCAAATATCCTCCAGTTGTTGGTGTCTCCCTTGCCGTGAGCGCTTCAGCTTCTGAGGTAAGCCCAGCATGATGCGATCTGGTAGCCAGTCTGGAAGCTCCACTTCTGGGATGCCAAGAGTTTTATATAGGTCCGGGAGGTTGTCTGGTGTGGGGAGTGTAAAGGATTTGCCTTTCAAGGAGATCTGTACTTGAAATGGGAAGCCCCATTTGTAGGTAGCTCCATTTTCCTGTTAAGATTTCAGCAGCGGTTGGAGAGCCCGACGTTGATCTAGCTTGGCGCTAAATCCTGAAAAAGGCTGATCTGTTTTCCTTCGTATGTCACCTCAATCCTTTTCCTCGCTGCCTGCATTATATTTTCTTTAAGGGAGAAATAATGGACCCTACATATCCCGTCTCTTGGGAGCTCAGTGTTAGCAGGCTTCGCTCTGAGCGCACGGTGGATTCTGTCCAGTTGAATGGGAGTATCCTCTGGATCTCCAAGTAGGCCGTTGAAAATGGCTGTCACCGTGGTGGTAAGTTGATTTGAGGCGATTGATTCCGGGAGACAGCTTAGCCTGATATTATTCCGCCTGCTTCGATTCTGCAGGTCTTCCATCCCCATAAGGAGTGCAGTGTTGATTGCGGTTTGCTTTGTATTAGCTTCTTTCAGGGCAACAAGGTCTGCTTTTACCGCGGTCATGTCAGCTTCTAGCGTGGTGAATCGTGCACCATTTTCAGAGATTGCTGTATGGAGATCTTGCAGTTCAGCCCTGGTCGCTGTGGTGATTTTATCTGCAAATTCTGTCAGATCACTTTTGGTTGGAAGGCTGTGGAGGTAGTCCCATATCTCATTTAAGGAACGAGTTGTAGCTTCCGCGGTATCTTCCTTGCCTTTAGCTTTCTTCACCGGTGTGCTGTCGGCCATCTTAGGTTGCGTCGCCGTGGAGCAGGGGTTTTTGTGAGCGTAGGCTGGATTAAGTCGTCTCCTTTTTGGATCCTTGTGTTGTAGGGTTTCTTCTTATTCTCCCTGGACATATTTTGCTGGCAAAATGCTAGAGAGAATACCGTTTTAGCTTCAGTTTTAATGCATTGAGTGGAGAGCTCTAGGAAAACACGTCTACGCCGCCATGGCAAGCTCCGCCCCCCCCTGAAAGTTTATTTTCATCAATTAGGTGATTATTAAGGCATTTATGAGAGGTTTTGTGAATAGAGTCCTTTGTCACAGTTTAAAGGACCACCGACATTGCCACTCTGAAAATGTTACAATTTAACAATTTAAACTCTTTCATGTATTGTTTTCTGTTATGCTTCCAATAAAGCTGTTTGTCAAAGTGGTCTTTGCTCCATGCAAGCTATTACTCCCAAGAACAGTGCAGTGACTTGTTAGGATCGCTGTAGCAATTCACTTCTTTGGTATTAATGTTGTTCTACTTTTCACTAAAAGGCAGGCATGAAAACAGAATGCACAAGAAAAAAAAATGCTAATTGTGAATTTTTGCTGGTATGAGTGACACAAATCTGGTGTGAAACTGGAGTACATAAAATGAAAGCCAATTCCCATAAACCAGATTGCCACCATCTTCAAATGACATTTCAATACTGTTGTTTCTGACAGGTAACTGTCCAGATGTTTGAATATTAACAATTAGAGGGAAACCAAAGAATGCCATCTGCTGCATTCCCAACAATTTAGTGGTGGAAGTTGGCGACCTTCAGCATGTTGAGGTAAACAGAACATTCTCAGAATTCAGTCACAACTCAATACAATAAGTCCATCATCTAATTCTCATACAAAAATGAAAGACAGGTTTGAATAATAACTGGCCTTTCAGAATGGGAAATTTGGCCTAAGTTACTTTAAAGAGGAACTCCAGTGAACATAATGTAATAAAGAAAGTGCTTCATTTGTACAATAATTATGTATAAATTATTTAGTCAGTGTTTGCCCATTGTAAAATATTTTAAATCCCTGATTTACATTCTGACATTTACTACATGGTGACATTTTTACTGCTGGCAGGTGATGTAGCAGCTGTATGCTTTTTTGGCAGTTGTAAACAGCTATTTCCCACAATGCAACAAGGTTCACAGACAGGAAACTGCCAGGAGTACCACGGTCCTTAGAGTTTCTTGTGGGAGGGGTTTCACCACAATATCAGTCATACAGCACCCCCTGGTGGCCTGTTTGTGAAAAGAAATACATTTCTCATGTAAAAGGGGGCATCAGCTACTGATTGGGATAAAGTTCAATTCTTGGTCGGATTTTTTCTTTAAGGCTATATTCATGGTTATGGGACAGTTTTATAAAGGAAGTCAAGAAGAAAATCGCAATTTTGCCTCCAGACACAGCTCAAAATATACAATCTGGTAGTTTGATAAATGTATTTCCCCAGTGATAATTTTCAAATCAGCTGAGACTTCTGTAACAAAATATTAAATTCTAAAAAGAAGCAGAGCTTGGCTCATCATTTTGAGACTATGAGGGAAGGGCACAGACAGACTACAAGAAAATACGTTTTTGCTATAGTAAGATATTGGCCAAAATAAATGTTCTTTAAAGCTTGAGGAGTCTGGAGTCCACTTTGAGATAAGATATCTGCTGGGCTGTGAGAATGTTGTACCGCTAAATGCAGCCAACCAGCCTGCTGGTGCCGGAGAATGGTGTGGTGTTGCCCCTAGTAACCACCAATTACATTTTAAACACAGCTGTCTAAGAGAAGTCCGACAGGCCTCTGCTACAATGTTTAAATCTTCTGGGAACCACTGGTTAATAATTGGGTCACCACCTTTACCCAGCAATTACATCCAAAGAAACCATAGAACCAGGACTCAACCATTTATTGCATTAGCATATGCAGAATACACTGTACAGCCAAGACCCACAATGTTTCGGGCTGGGCGCCCTTCCCCAGGTCTGCACAAATATCAGCAAAGTTTGCAAAAAGGAGATGTAACGATCGGTGTAACACAGAGAGGGTCTGATTACCGGTGAACTGCAGTATCACCGAGAATACAGAATATACTTGATTATTGGTGATCTGCAGTATCACCGATAATCAGATATATCTACTAACCTCTGGACACCTGAGATAACAAGTGAGTGTTAGATGCAACAGTATACTTTGAGTACAGCACAGAAGTATGTTCCTTCCGATGGCCTAGACTCTCCCGGGGGAGGAGCTAGGCTGAGAGTAGGAAGGACAGAGCGTGAGTGACACCAGTGAGAGGGTGTCACTAACAGGTCTGGGAACTGCCTCTAACAGTAAGGCCAGTTCTCGAGGTCGGGCAAGCCAGGTCGTTAACACACAGACAGATAAGGTACAGATTCAGGAGACAGATAAGGAATCCAATAAACAGGCAGGGTTTGGCAACGGAGTATCAGAATAGCAAGGTACAGAATCAGGAGGCAAATACAGAGTCCAGGAACAAGCAGAGTTTTGGCAACAGGATATCAGAAATAGCAAGGTACAGAATCTGAGTTCAGAGGAATAGTCAGGCAGGCAGAAGGTCATAACAAATAATACAGTTCAATATTCCTAATGCTAAGGTGTGAGTTCCTTGATCATCAACACCTTTGGAAACTATGCTAGAACACAGATACAGACAAGGTCTGAGTGCTACCACGTAGTGATCGCAACGGCAGACACCAGAGAAATGACAAGCATCCAGTATATATACTACAGCGCTCACCAGCGCCACCCCTAAGTGCTGGACCAATGGAAGGCGGTGAAAATGTCAGCTGACCCGCTTGGTCAGCTGACTCTTCTCTGGCTGTCATATAAGCTCTGCCTCTCAGCGCGCGCGCGTCCTTCTGAACCTGTGTGGGCTAGCAGTCCCAGCCACACCAGATATGTCTTGCAATGTAACCGCTGATTCAGGCGTGGGGGCCGCCGCTCCGCTCTCCAAGCAAGCGGCGGTCTCCCCGCGTCCAACCACAATGTCAGCAGCTTTGCCATGCCTGCAATCCGCTGCATCCAACGCGGACTCCACCGCACTGCCCATGCGGCATGCGGCGGTTTCTTCGCGTTGTGCCGCCATGTTAGACGCGGAAACAGCCGCCTCACTCTGAGCCCTTGCGGCGGCTTTTCCGCGTTTCCTCACAGGAGACATCTGAAATCTTGCGAACACCGATAGCAATAGTACAAGTGAATTACAGTTTCAGACCAGAACAGTTTGTGGATCTTTAAATGTATCGAAAAGTAAGAAAGTAGCATATCTACTGCCAATAAGACCGACAGTTCATCCAAGAGCCAATACAAAACAGAAGCTTAAGAAGATGGAGGGCCAAGACGAACTACAAAAAAAAATAAATTCTGTAAATATGCTGACTAGCACAATTTGAAAAGCTAATTCTAGCTCTGGTCTTTCTTGATGAAAATAATTGATGCTCTGAAGAAACACTGAAACACACAAATGACTCACCGACCTCTTATATCAAAACAAAACCAGTCAATATGTATCACATCAAAAGAAGAATAAAATAGAAAAGGGAAAGATGTGGTCTGGAAAAAAATCTTTCAAGTTGCACATCAAATATGTCAAATGATCATGAAATAGTACTAAATATGATAAAGAGGAGTCATATTGATAAATAAAAATCCAGCAGGTCCATAAAGGGAGAGTGCACACAAAGCCACACTCCCAGATTTCAGATTTTTCCTACATGTGCTACATTTTATTAATAATAATGCCCATCAAATCCATCTATAGACGGATCTAGAAGTTGCATCTAATAACTTAGTGATCATAATGCTCAGATATTGAAAGGCTTCAGCAGCTTTATTGATTTGTCATGATTGGTCACTAGAAGCAGCCAGTATCTCTCACTACCTACTTTGTTTTAGAGGGATATGGGGATATCTAATTGGTTAATCTTAGCTTGAATTCCATTTGTCCTCAAAGTATGCATAAAATTGAGTTCCTCATCAGATCTGCGCCATTCTCTGGTGCCACTAGCATTTTGATTGATTTTAACATTTAAATCACATGCTGGTCTGCAAGATGATTACTAACTTATGGCATTAAAACTGTGAGCTTGGTAAATGAGATATATTGTGAAATGTGGTGCATTGCTCCATACCAGCAGGCACACACAAGTGCTATAATACTAATGAGTAGTGGATATTGTCTATGTTTTGGATCTTCCAGCCTAAATTCATGTAGGTATGATAAAGCAAACCTTAAAGGAGTACTGTACCCTTTAAAAAAAAAAAAACAGTTGAACTTACTTGGGACTTCTATCGGCCCCCGGCAGACATCCTGTGCCTGGGCAGGTACAACACGATGCTCTGTTCCCCCGCCCTGGCACACTTCCGGTATTTGCGACTTTAATGTCGCAAGCCACTGGGCCTGCGCGGCCTCACTCCCGCTGACGTAGCCGGGAGCGTACTGCGCCTGTCCAGGGCCGTGCATACACAGTGCCTTGCGACATTAAGGTCGCAAATACTGGAAGTGCACCGCGGCGGGGGACCGAAGCTTTGTTTTGTACCGGCCAGGGCACAGGATGTCTGTCAGGGGCCGGTAGAAGACCCAGGTAAGTTCAACTCATTTTTGTTTTTTAAAGGGCCGTAAGAATAAAGTCTCATGTTTTGATAAGCCTTATCAGAAACCCTTTCATTAACTTTTTCTCCTGAGTTTTCGCTTTCATCTTCTATTTAACCGGTTCAGCGCCGCAGTGCCGAAAATCTCATGCATCCGAGCAACGTTCACCTCCCATTCATTCGCCTATAACTTTATTGCTACTTATCACAATGAATTGATCTATATCTTGTTTTTTCCGCCACCAATTAGGCTTTCTGTGGGTGATACATTTTGCTAAGAGCCACTTTACTGTAAATGCATTTTAACAGGAAGAATAAGAAAAAAACGGAAAAAATTCATTATTTCTCAGTTTTTGGCCATTATAGTTTTAAATTAATATACGCTACCGTAATTAAAACGCATGTATTTTATTTGCCCATCTGTCCCGGTTATTACACCGTTTAAATGATGTCCCTATCACAATTTATGGTGCCGATATTTCATTCAGAAATAAAGGTGCATTTTTTCAATTTGCGTCCATCACTATTTATAAGCTTATAATTTTAAATAATATAATAACATATTCTCTTGACATGCATATTTAAAAAGTTCAGACCCTTGGGTAACTATTTATGTTGTTTTTGTTTGTTTTTTAATTTTTTTTTTTAATAAAAAAAGTGTATGTGGGTAATTTTTGGTGTGGGAGGGAAACTGCTAATTTTAAATGTAAAATAATATTTTTTTTTTAATCAAAAATGTATGTGGGTGCAGTTTACTATTTGGCCACAAGATGGCCACAGTGAAAAAAGTCCTGGATGCGAACCAGCTCGCATCTAGGAACTAAAATGCTGAGGAGTTGTTTCCTGGGGGCAGAAATACCGCGCTCTCTGGAGAGAAAGCGTCGGTATTTCTGCGGGGAAGTTAGATCGGTGAATGGGAATTATATTCCCATTCACTGATCGGGGGGCTAGCGGCGGGCAGCGGGAGCGCGCGCGGGGGCGCGCCCGATCGCGCGCACGAGCCGGCGGCAGCAGCAGTTCCTATCTGGACGAGGAAGCTCGTCCAGATAGGCCGAACTGGTTAAAATAACGTTACAGCACTTTGCCACTTAAAAAGCACTGAAAAGTAGACAAAAAAGTACTATAAAAATTATTCTGAATATTTTTTTACTTGATGGTAGTTTAAAGGGCATTAAAGTCCGTACACACGCCGGACTGCAGGCAACGACGGGTCTGTCGTCACCTCCCGCTGGGCGGGTTTTCAGCAGACAGTCCGGCGTGTGTACAGTCTGTCGGCGTACTGATACGGCTGTCTCTGAGCGATCCGCCGGGCGGATCGCTCAGAAACAGCCGTACCAGTCTGCAGACAGACTGTACACACGCCGGACTGTCGCTGGAACGCCTACCCAGCGGTGACGGACCCGTCGTTGCCTGCAGTCCGGCGTGTGTACGGACCTTTTTACTGATAGTTTCAAAAACATCTCCTAGGCAAAAACAAAGGAGAAAAAAAAATTGCATATGGGCAATTTAGGCTTCTTTTGACTCTTCAGAGAATGAGTGAATTCCACCAGCTGTTGGAGAAACTCATCTGCACAGATGGCAACTCAAGTTTTTGAACATTTGGAATACTGGAAAACAGAAACAGACTTCATACAATTTCTTAACAGGATTAGTACTACATATACCAATGTTTATTCCATTATGTCACTTCAGGTAGAATTTACGTGTTTTATTTAAATGAAAAAGGACTAAAGCTGTATCTACAACAGACATATATTTTTTTTACACATTTATTACCTATGCTATGGTATATAAATCACTAGGAACTTCAACAGTACTATTTGATACGGTATACATGAACTTTGGAGCTCAATTTGACATCACCTCAGAACCAGTTTAACATAAGTTTGACTGCAAAACTTTGTCTCAAGTTCAAATTCATTTTGAACCACTTTTTTCTGCATTTCATTTTATCTCTACAAAGTATTTTTATTTTGTCAAACTAAAGACAAAAAAGGTCACCATGCAGTAATTACCAGTCTGTTTGGAAAACTGTGCACATGAGAAAGTGAAATGCCACCACCTGTCTGCACTTTCGGCACAATTGTCCTTCATAGGGGTTTGGAAACAAAAGAAAGACTCATACCTTCAGACAGATCAGTCAAGTAAAGTGGACTTTTCCAATCTATTCATTTCCTGGTAAGTTATTTCACTGGGAGCTTGGATGCACTGTTAGGATCTGTCTGGTATGGGCTACTTCATCTGGTGGTTTAAAGTACAATACAGACCAAAAGTTTGGAAACACACACCTTCTCATTCAAAGAGTTTTCTTTATTTTCATGACTATGAACGTTGTAGATTCACACTGAAGGCATCCAAACTATGAATTAACACATGTGGAAGTATGGCACATAACCAAAAAGTGTGAAACAACTTAAAATGTCATATTCTGGGTTCTGCAAAGTAGCCACCCTTTGCTTTGATTACTGCTTAGCACACTCTTGGTATTCTCTTGATAAGCTTTAAGAGGTAGTCACCTGAAATGGTCTTCCAACAGTCTTGAAGGAGTTCCCAGAGATGCTTAGCACTTGCTGGCCCTTTTGCCTTCACACTCTGCGGTTCAGCTCACCCCAAACTATTTTGATTGGGTTCAGGTCTGGTGACTGTGGAGGCCAGGTCATCTGGCGCAGCATCCCATCACTCTCCTTCTTTCACTCTCCTTCCTGGTCAAATAGCTCTTACACAGCCTGGAAGTGTGTTTTGGGGTCATTGTCCTGTTGAAAAATAAATGATGGTCCAACTAAACGCAAACTGAATGGAATAGCATGCCGCTGCAAGATCCTGTGGTAGCCATGCTGGTTCAGTATGCCTTCAATTTTGAATAAATACCCAACAGTGTCACCAGCAAAGCACCCCCACACCATCATATCTCCTCTTCCATGCTTCACGGTGGGAACCAGGCATGTAGAGACCATCCGTTCACCTTTTCTGCGTCGCACAAAGACACTGTGGTTGGAACCAAAAATCTCAAATTTGGACTCGAGACCAAAGCACATATTTCCACTGGTCTAATGTCCATTCCATGTGTTTTTTAGCCCAAACAAGTCTCTTCTGCTTGTTGCCTGTCCTTAGCAGTGGTTTCCTAACATATATTCTACCATGAAGGCTTGAGTCACAGTCTCCTCTTAACAGTTGTTCTAGAGATCTGTCTGCTGCGAGAACTCTTTGTAGCATTGACCTGGTCTCTAATCTGAGCTGCTGTTAACCTGGGATTTCTGAGGCTTGTGATTTGGATGAACTTCTCCTCCGCAGCAGAGGTGACTCTTGGTCTTCCTTTCCTGGGGCGGACCGCATGTGAGCCAGTTCCTTTGTAGCGTTTGATGGTTTTTGAGACTGCACTTGGGGACACTTTCAAAGTTTTCCCAATTTTTCGGACTGACTGACCTTCATTTCTTAAAGTAATGATGGCCACTCGCTTTTCTTTACTTAGCTGCTTTTTCTTCCCATAATACAAATTCTAACAGTCTATTCAGTAGGACTATTCGCTGTGTATCCACCTGACTTCTCCACAACGCAACTGATGGTCCCAACCCCATTTATAAGGCAAGAAATCCCACTTATTAAATCTGACAGGGCCCACCTGTGAAGTGAAAACCATTTCAGGTGACTACCTCTCGCAGCTCATCAAGAGAATGCCAAGAGTATGCAAAGCAGTAATCAAAGCAAAAGGTGGCTACTTTGAAGAACCTAGAATGACATATTTTCAGTTGTTTCACACTTTTTGGTTATGTACTATACTTCCACATGTGTTAATTCATAGTTTGGATGCCTTCAGTGTGAATCTACGTACAATGTTCATAGTCATGAAAATAAAGAAAACTCTTTGAAAGAGAAGGTGTGTCCAAACTTTTGGTCTGTACTGTACGTCTTCTCCAAAGGCAGCTTTCCACAGTTGGTCCTGTTATTGTTCAATCAAGCCAAAATCTCCACAACGCTTTGGCTTTGTCCTCCTAATGCCTGATGGAACTATATTATAACTTAAGACAAGTCTCATTCTGAATCATCCTCAGCTTACATTTTTTATAAATGTAAACAAAATTAGGCGAACTGGATGTTCAGTGGTTGTCCTTAAATAGCAGCTCAGTGGTGGAGACATGAATGTCTATCTTCCAAATAGCTGTCTATTCTAAATGTCTTTAAAAAATATGCTTTAATAAAAAAAAAAAAACTTTTCCATAAGCAAAGTTATTTTATAATGCTAGTCATGTTCAATTAGCAAGTAGTATGATGCAGAAACATTCTATTTAAAAAATTTACGTGTAGTAAGCTATCTTTTAACTGCTTTTAGCACCCCTTTCATCCAACAGCCCCCTAACCTAGTCCTGTTTCTCCCAGGAACAGGTGGCATGGCTGCCTTTAGCAGATGGATTATGCACTGATTATGAGCACTCCAGATGTGAACATTGTGTGCAGAACTCCATTTGCAAGCTAAAGTTTACAACCAGGAAAAATGAAGCTGTAAGCAAAGCAAAGCTGTTTTCACATCAATCTTTGATCTATAAAAAATAACATATAAATGGTGCTTCGTTCTGTTTGAAGGACCACTATCGTGAAAAAGAAGGACGTTAAAATCTGACAGAACCAACAGGTTTCAGTCCAGTCTATCTCCTCATGGGGGATTCTCAAAGTTTTCTTTGTTTTCAACTGCATTTCCTGAACAGCAGTAGCAAAGTCTAACTGACAAAATAGTGAGCAAGTGAGTAGGGAGGCTGGAACTGCTGTTCCAGAAATGTTGTTGAAAACAAAGAAAACCCTGAGAATCCCCTATGAGGTGATGGATTGGCCCAAAACCCTGTCGGTTCTGCCAGATTTTAACTGCCTACTTTGTTTGCGATAGTGGTCCTTTAAAATACTGCCCAGCGGCCCTGCTGTTTAGGCAAAGACATCACTCATCACTAGTCCCATGTGTATCACTCAGGATATGTTGAAGATTGCCACAAAGATTATACGCGTATACACAGTTTACAGTGCGTTAGCAAAAAGAATATGCTGCAATCAGATTTTTCAAGTAGAGATCAGCGACGCCATAGGCCACCATGGAAATTGTGGTTATGGCAGCACTGGGAATGTACTTTGGGTGCCGGAGTTAAGCTATAGAACAGCCAAACTCTTGCTTCCACATTAACCACTTAAGTCTATCTGGACGGATATATCCGTCCAGATAGACTGTGCTGCTGCAGCAGTGGCGGCGGGTGCGCGATCGCATGCGCTCCCGCCGCCCTCCATTTGTCCTGAGATCAATAAATGGGAACATTGTTCCCATTCATTGATCTAAGTCCCCGGCAGTAAAAACCGGCGGGCTTTCTGCGAAAAAAAAAGTTTCCCGTCCTCTTTGTAGTTTCTGGAAGAGAGTTTGTTCGCTTCCAGGACATTTTGACTGTGGCCATCTTGTGGCAAAATAGTAAAACTACACCTACATACATTTTTTATTAAATATACACATTATATTACATTTACAATTAACTGTTTACCTCACACCAAAAATTACCCAAATAAAATTCATTAAAAAAAAATTACAATAAAAAAAACAAAAAAACAACAAATAGTTACCTAAGGGTCTGAACTTTTTTAAATATACATGTCAAGAGAGTATATTACTATATATCTTTTTTTAATTATAAGCTTGTAAATAGTGATGGACGCAAATTGAAAAAATGCATCTTTATTTCCAAATAAAATATTGGCACCATAAATTGTGATAGGGACATAATTTAAACAGTGTAATCACTGGAACAAATGGGCAAATAAAATACATGAGCTTTAAGTACGGTAGCATGCATTCATTTCAAACAATAATGGCCAAAATCTGAGAAAATGAATTGTTCCATTTCTTTCTTAATCTTCCTGTTAAAATGCATTTACAATAAAAGAATTTTTAGCAAAATGTACCACCCAAAGACAGCCTAAATGGTGGTGGAAAAAAACAAGATATATATCATTTCAGTGTGATATGTAGTGATAAGGTGGGTGCATATCATTTTAGAGCCGCTCAGTTCGGAGCTGTTATGATCGCTTCTGCAGCGTTTACTGCTGACTGCAGTGGTATTGCAAACCAAGCAGTTCTAATGTCATTACATGCATTTGCTTGCATAGTTTGGTTTGCACTTAAACTAGTTGCTGATTCCATCTGCAGTCGCTCTGAAGTTAATGACAGTTTAATATGCTTTTGTGTAAACAAACATTGTCTGCTGCAGTGGAGGGGCGGTCCCTTTCCTGCAGGCTGCATATCATTGTCTGCCTTTTCCTGCTATCAGCCTGTGATTAATTACCATTCACTTGTGTGGGAATCTGCAGGTCTGCTCCCATTGGATGACCTCAGTATAAAGAACTGCTTCCTGCAATGCCTCATGGGCTATCATAGTTTCAGACTCTATCTACCATAGTCTCAGATTCAGTCTGTTACTCTGCTCGTGCCCCACCTCGTTCCTGGTCCGTGTGGACTGCGCTGACTCCTGCGAAGGGGTCAGCGAGTCCTCCTAGTTCTGCTCTTGTTCTAGAAGTTGCTACTTGCTTGTCTTGTGTCATATATTGGTTCATCGCCAATATATACGCATACTTGCGCATTTTGTTATTTTCCTTGTATTCGTGTTACGTTAATATATCAGTGTCGCTGATATATACGTACACGAACTGTTTATTTCCTGTGTTCAGTTAGTCAGTTTTCCAGCACGTTTTGGTAGTTTGCGCGTATCGTGAACACCCGTGCTGAGCTAGTTATCCTGTTCCTGGTCCTGTTTGTGGATTGCGTTCATCTCTGCGAAGAGATAACGAATCCTTCTGAATCCTGTTCCTGGTCCTGTTTGTGGATTGCGTTCATCTCTGCGAAGAGATAGCGAATCCTTCTGAGTCCTGTTCCCTGTATTACTTCAGTCTTAGTCAGAGTTCCTGCTTATGTCATATATCGGTTCATTGCCAATATATACATATGTTAGTCAGACGTTACGAATAGTTTCATTGATAGCTGTAATTGTAATACGCTAGGAAAACATACTTATTGTATATTTATCTGTGTTACGTTCATCTATCTCGATCCTGCTATTTCCTGTCTCTCCTGTCCTGTCTTTGTGAGGCACGCCATCGCCGCAACGCATTGGCTGCCTCATTCCAGTCTGTCTGGTTTTGGACGCTTGCTGTCGCTAAGTAATCGCTAGCTAGCAAGCGTTCATTCTGTCTACTTATTCTGATCTCCTCAGTCCTGGTTTATGCGCTCAGCGCTACTTTGCGCTGAGACGTTATTACGAAAGTGTTGTTTGTGGCTGTTCGGATCTGCACCGGCTCTGTGCGCCACAATCTCCTATTGGAGTCAGTCCTCTCCTCCACTAAACTGGGGATATCCTGATCCCTTGTGCTGGTGTGTGTACCTCCTTCACGTCAGCTTATGTGTTGTATGCTGACTGTGGAGATTACACCCCCAAGCTTAACAGGAGCGTTGATAGCCAAATGACCGCTCTCACCGCTGTCGCTAAACTCAGAGGCGGCGTTAAATACTATTCCCCCCTCAGAATGTCGCAACTCAAAGGGAGATGTAATTCGGGGTCTGGCAGCCACCAGAACCCCAAATTACCGCTACGCATCCCGCACAGCATAGCGGCTATGGGGTGCCCAGTTTCGGTGCTCAGCTCTCAGAGCCGCGCACCAAAATCAGCTGATCTAGTGATTAAGTTATAGGCGAATGAATGGGAGGTGAAAGTTGCTCGGATGCATAAGGTGAACAACAATGCAGGCTATAGTGGTTAAGTGCCAGTAGCAGCGTTATTTTGCGGTGGTGATGTACTATGGAGTACGGCCCCTACGTAGGGGAACTCCGTTTAGTGGCGGATAAGCAATAATTTGCTACAGAGTATGGCTACTATGTAGCCAAAGTCCACTTAGCAGAAGTAGCTGGCGCCAGAGTGAGTTAGTGGTTGGAAGAGAGAGAATAACAGCAAAAGCTATGGGGTAGTGTTAGGTGGAAAGAGTTAGGGCCCTTTTATACTTGTGTGCGTTTTTTTCCATAGCAGTGTACTGTGGAAAACATTTCAGTTAAAACGTTTATAGTGGGAACTGAGCCATAGGAAAACATGGGCATTACTATGAAAATCCGTTTTCTTTTAGTTATAACAGAGCAATTGAGTAAGTGTAAAAGGGCCCTTAGTGTTAGATGTTGGAGGGGGGAGCATTCTGCATGTGTGAATCAATATTTTGGTGATAGAAGTGCGGTTAAGACGGGAACGCAGACGAGACAGCATATGCACAGTCAGTACGACTTGCGTTCAGGTCACACATCTTACAAAGCCACCAGCAGGAGAATGCAGAAGACCCAGAGGATGACAAGGGACCTAATGGACTATAGGGGTCTGAAAGAAGTCCCAGGTAAGTAAAAGGCTAGATGTTGAAGCACAGGTTCAGGTGTGCTTTAAAGAGGAGCTGTTAGGTATAGGGTCTCAGAGAAAATAAACACATATATCAGTAGCTAAACATTGGCTGTACTTACATTACATATGCATTTCACTGTCCACGTTTGGATGTCACAGAATCTTTATATAGTATTTGCAGAGAATGATGCTCCTGACAGCTCATGGCAGGTTCCATGTTTGTCTGTCTCCTATGAAGCCAAATGTGTCGTCATGTCCTGCCTGCTTCCTGATGAATCACTCACACAAAAGATCGGTAATGTAAAACACTACTGTGCAGTGAATATTAATTAGCCATGTGGCTAGGAACAATAGCGGACTCCTGCAGTGTACTCTGCCGGGAGTTTTTTCAGTGCTGTGGGCTGCTGCTTTTGTAACACGAGCCCTGTAACTTATCACTAGCAGCCGAGGGGAGGGCCCCAGAATGCTTTGCTGTATGGTATGCGGCTCTCGGCTTCTTAAGAGCTTGGGTCTAACATCCTTGCTGATAAGCACACATCAAAACGAAGATATTTTTAACTTAAGTATTGCCTTTTTGGCTTCCTTCTAAACTGTTTAACACAGGAGAATAGAGGTTTAAATTAGCTTTTGCAGCCTGACAGTTACTCTTTAACATGTGGCACTTTTAAATGTACGCCACACTGAGTAGTTTTCATCAGTATAAGCAATGCAAGTAACACATTTCATGTATATAGCGGATGTGACATACCAGTATTATGAAATGGGTCTAAAAATCAGAAGAGCAAGTTTACCGCATTATTGACCAATGATCCCATTAATTGAACATTGACCAATCTAAGCTTGAAGCAACTGCATTTGAGTGGTTCAATTTCTATTTGTGTACAAATTGCAACACAATTGGAATCAAGTCAGAAAGATGCGAAAGTCATGGATAATCTCTAATCTGAAGTAGTACCAAAGTCTTGATCATACCATTGTACAGCTACGCTCCTATAGAAAAGGCCAAGTGCAATTTCACATTCTCAAAGTGACAGGGAGAACTGTATATTAACCAATTTTTGCAAATGAAAATCCCCCTCCCATTTAATGGTGATGCATAAACAACATAATTAGTCAGTTTGGACTATGTACTGCCATTAAGTGTCCATTCACACTATGTCTGCTGTCCTGCATTTTGACTGGAGAGCAGACTGAAAACAGAACGGTCCAAGACTGCAATAACTTTCAATGGGACATTTCCATTTTTTGTCCACTGCATTTAAGTCCCGCAGAACACATTTGCAAACAATGGGGCATAATTGGACAAAATGAAATCCATTGGTAATGTGGGGAAGCGCCTTTTGTGTCCATTTTAACAGACATACAGATGACCAAGTTCCTTTCAGGAACTTTAAGATCCATGTCATCTTGAATGTCTGTCAAAGATGAGAGAGATAGAGACAAACAACTATACTGTTGCATTTCTGTAGCATACCAGTAAACAAAACATCTACCAAGCAATTGTTCAGCATGAAGGACCTAATAACTAGAGTGGAGGGGTTCCAAGCATTTTACGACAAGACCCACACTAGTACAGTCGCAAAACCTATTTCTGGGAGGAAACTACAAATAATTTCTTCATCAGTACATTGGACAGCATGGCGGCAGCAGCTTAACCACTTAAGGACTGCAGTCATAAAACCCCTTAAAGAGACTCTGTTACAAAATTTTGAGCCTTATTTATTCTATCCTATAAGTTCTTATACCTGTTCTAATGTGCTCTGGCATACTGCAGCCTTTTCTAGTTGCACTGTCTCTGTAATAAATCGTATCTTCTCTCCTCTGTCGGGCTCAGGCTGGAATGTGTGGAATGTGCAGCACTGCTTGTCATTGGCAGAAGCTATACACACTCTCTCCAAGCTCTGCATGAGTCACACAGTGAGCTGCTCTCACTCTGGTTAGAAGCCATGTTTTTTTGTTTGTAAACACGGCATAAAAATGGCAATTACAAGCCAGGATTGCAGCAGGGAGTGGCAGAAACAGCACAGAGAGGCCCAGGAGAGCATAAGGAATAAAATGGTATGCTTTTTATTGTAAGAATTTTAGAGTACAGATTCTCTTTAAGGACCAGACACTTTTTTTCCATTCAGACCACTGCAGCTTTAACGGTTTATTGCTCGGTCATACAACCTACCACCTAATGAATTTTACATCCTTTTCTTGTCACTAATACAGCTTTCTTTTGGTGCTATTTGATTTGTGCTGTAATTTTTTTGTTTGTATTATAGTCTTAAAAAAAGACATGAATTTTGTCAAAAAATGTATTTTTTTAACTTTCTGTGCTGACATTTTTCAAATAAAGTAAAATTTCTATATACATTTTTGTCCAAATGTATTGTACTACATGTCTTTGATAAAAAAAAAATCCAATAAGTGTATATTTATTCGTTTGGGTAAAAGTTATAGCGTTTACAAACCATGGTGCAAAAAGTGAATTTTCCCATTTTGAAGAATCTCTGACTTTTCTGAGCACCTGTCAGGTTTCATGAGGTGCTAGAATTCCAGGATAGTATAAATACCCCCCAAATTACCCCATTTTGGAAAGAAGACATCCCAAAGTATTCACTAAGAGGCATGGTTAGTTCATAGAAGATTTTATTTTTTGTCACACGTTAGCGGAAAAAGACTTTGTGACAAAATAAAAAAAAAAGTTTCCATTTCTGCTAACTTGTGACAAACAAAAAATATATCTGCCCATGCCCCTCTCTGAATACTTTGGGATGTCTACTTTCCAAAATGAGGTAATTTGTGGGGTGTGTTTACTGTCATTCTGGGGGGTGCTAAATTGTAAGCAACCCTGTAAAGCCTAAAGGTGCTCATAGGACTTTGGGCCCCTTAGCGCACCTAGGTTGCAAAAAAGTGTCACACATGTGGTATCGCCGTACTCAGGAGAAATAGTATAATGTGTTTTGGGGTGTATTTTTACACATATCCATGCTGGGTGGGAGAAATATCTCTGTAAATGAGATTTGATTTTTTTTTTTTTTTTTTACACACAACTGTCATTTACAGCAGGGGTCTCAAACTCAATTTACCTGGGGGCCGCAGGAGGCAAAGTCAGGATGAGGCTGGGCCGCATAAGGAATTTCACAATCGCGGTGCATCGCCGCCTCTGCCCGCCCCTCTCACTCTTCCTTCACAGAGAGGGGCGGGGAGAGGCAGCGATTGACGTCAGGAGGGGCAGAGCTGAAGCTGAAAGCTCTGCCCCTTCCAGGAAATGCCGGCGGATTGCCCCCCGGGAGATTTGGGGGCTCTGCAGCCCTCGTTTAGCGGCAGGGATGCGGCGGATTACTTGGGAGCACTGAAGTGAACTATAAGGAAGCTTTTGCCGGCGGGGGCCACAAAATATTGTATCGAGGGCCGCAAATTGCCCGCGGGCTGCGAGTTTGAGATCCCTGATTTACAGAGATATTTCTCCTACCCAGCATGGGTACAGTGGGTTGCAAAAGTATTCAGCCCCCTTGAAGTTTTCCACATTTTGTCACATTACTGCCACAAACATGCATCAATTGTATTGGAATTCCACATGAAAGACCAATACAAAGTGGTGTACATGTGAGAAGTGGATCAAAAATCATACATCATTCCAAACATTTTTTACAAATAAATAACTGCAAAGTGGGGTGTGCGTAATTATTCGGCCCCCTGAGTCAATACTTTGTAGAACCACCTTTTGCTGCAATTACAGCTGCCAGTCTTTTAGGGTATGTCTCTACCAGCTTTGCCCATCTAGGGACTGAAATCCTTGCCCATTCTTCTTTGCAAAACAGCTCTAGCTCAGTCAGATTAGATGGACAGCGTTTGTGAACAGCAGTTTTCAGATCTTGCCACAGATTCTCGATTGGATTTAGATATGGACTTTGACTGGGCCATTCTTACACATAGATATGTTTTGTTTTAAACCATTCCATTGTTGCCCTGGCTTTATGTTTAGGGTCATTGTCCTGCTGGAAGGTGAACCTCCGCTCCAGTCTCAAGTCTTTTGCAGTCGCCAAGAGGTTTTCTTCCAAGTTTGCCCTGTATTTGACTCCATCCATTTTCCCATCAACTCTGACCAACTTCCCTGTCCCTGCTGAAGAGATGCACCCCCCGAGCATGATGCTGCCACCACCATATTTGACAGTGGGGATGGTGTGTTCAGAGTGATGTGCAGTGTTAGTTTTCCGCCACACATAACGTTTTGCATTTTGGCCAAAAAGTTCTATTTTGGTCTCATCTGACCAGAGCACCTTCTTCCACATGGTTGCTGTGTCCCCCACATGGCTTGTGGCAAACTGCAAACAGGACTTCTTATGCTTTCTGTTAACAATAGCTTTCTTCTTGCCACTCTTGCATAAAGGCCAACTTTGTACAGTGCATGACTAATAGTTGTCCTATGGACAGAGTCTCCCATCTGAGCTGTAGATCTCTGCAGCTCGTCCAGAGTCACCATAGGCCTCTTGACTGCATTTCTGATCAGCGCTCTCCTTGTTCGGCCTGTGAGTTTAGGTGGATGGCCTTGTCTTGGTAGGTTTACAGTTGTGCCATACTCCTTCCATTTCTGAATGATCGCTTGAACAGTGCTCCGTGGGATGTTCAAGGCTTTGGAAATCTTTTTGTAGCCTAAGCCTGATTTAAATTTCTCAATAACTTGATCCCTGACCTGTCTGGTGTGTTCTTTGGACTTTACGGTGTTGTTGCTCCCAATATTCTCTTAGACAACCTATGAGGCCCTCACAGAGCAGCTGTATTTGTACTGACATTAGATTACACACAGGTGCACTCTATTTAGTCATTAGCACTCATCAGGCAATGTCTATAGGCAACTGACTGCACACAGATCAAAGGGGGCCGAATAATTATGCACACAACACTTTGCAGTTATTTATTTGTAAAAAATGTTTGGAATCATGTATGATTTTCGTTCCACTTCTCATGTGTACACCACTTTGTATTAGTCTTTCATGTGGAATTCCAATAAAACTGATTCATGTTTGTGGCAGTAATATGACAAAATGTGGAAAACTTCAAGGGGGCCGAATACTTTTGCAACCCACTGTATATGTAAAAATACACCCCAAACATTATACTACTTCTCCTGAGTACGGTGGTACCACATGTGTGGCACTTTTTTGCACCCTAACTGAGCTAAGGGGCCCAAAGTCCAATGAGTACCTTTATGATTTCACAGGTCATTTTGAGACATTTGGTTTCAAGACTACTCCTCACGGTTTAGGGCCCCTAAAATGCCAGGGCAGTATAGGAACCCCACAAGTGACCACATTTTAGAAAGAAGACACCCCAAGGTATTCCGTTAGGTGTATGCTGAGTTCATAGAAGATTTTATTTTTTGTCACAAGTTAGTGGAAAATGACACTTTGTGAACACAAAAAAAACAATAAAAATCAATTTCTTCTAACTTGTGACAACAAAAATTAAAATCTTCTATGAACTCATCATACACTTAACAGAATACCTTGGGGTGTCTTCTTTCTAAAATGGGGTCACTTGTGGGGTTCCTATACGGCCCTGGCATTTTAGGGGCCCAAAACCGTGAGGAGTAGTCTAGAAACCAAATGCCTCAAAATTACTGTTCAGGGGTATAAGCATCTGCAAATTTTGATGACAGGTGGTCTATGAGGGACCGAATTTTGTGGAATCGGTCATAAGCAGGGTGGCCTCTTAGATGACAGGTTGTATTGGCATTGAAGTGCAGGAAGCGCAGGATGTTCTCAAATCGTGACCTGGACATGGCAGCAGAGAACATGGGCATGTCATGTATTGGGTGCGTAGACCAATAAGACCGCAATACATTATTTTTGACTAGACCCATGTTAAGGAGCAGGCCCCAAACAATGTTATGTTTGGAAACTTGGAGTGGATCCACGGAAAAGGGTGGGCATAATAGCTTCTTGGATTGGCGGTTGCGTATTGTGTGGCATAACGGTTGGCCTCAGCCACAATTAAGTCGTACCAGCAGTGATCAGAAAAAAAAAATTCTGTCACTGCGGTGGGGCGGGTGAGGGTTTGGCCGGGTGATCAGAAGCCCGCAGGGGGGCAGATTAGGGCCTGATCTGATCGATAGGAGTGCTAGGGGGTGACAGGTGGTGACAGGAGGTGATTGATGGGTGTCTCCGTGGGCGATTAGAGGGGAGAATAGATGCAATCAATGCACTGGGGAGGTGATCCGAAGGGGGTCTGAGGGGGATCTGAGGGTTTGGCCGAGTGATCAGGAGCCCACACGGGGCAAATTAGGGCCTGATTTGATGGGTAGGTGTGCTAGGGGGTGACAGGAGGTGATTGATGGGTGTCTCAGGGTGTGAATAGAGGGGGGAATAGATGCAAGCAATGCACTGGGGAGGTGATCGGGGGTATCTGAGGGCGATCTGAGGGTGTGGGCCGGTCATTAGGTGCCCGCAAGGGGCAGATGAGGATCTGATGGGTATGATGGGTAGCAGTGACAGGTGGTGACAGGGGGTGATTGATGGGTGATCAGTGAGTGATTAGAGGGGAGAACAGATGTAAATAATGCACTGGGGAGGTGATTAGAGGGGGTCTGGGGGGGCTATCTGAGGGTTTGGGCGAGTGATTGGGTGCCCGCAAGGGGCAGATTAGGGTCTGATCTGATGGGTAGCAGTGACAGGTGGTGACAGGGGGTGATTGATGGGTGATCAGTGAGTGATTAGAGGGGAGAACAGATGTAAATAATGCACTGGGGAGGTGATTAGAGGGGGGTCTGGGGGGGCTATCTGAGGGTTTGGGTGGGTGATTGGGTGCCCGCAAGGGGCAGATTAGGATCTGATGGGTAGCAGTGACAGGTGGTGACGGGGTGATTGATGGGTAATCACTGGGTGATTAAACGGGAGAGCAGATGTAAACAATGCACTTTTGGAGGTGATCTAAGGGTGGGTCTGCGGGCAATTTGAGGGTGTGGGCGGGTGATCAGGTGCCCACAAGGGGCAGGTTAGGGTTTGAGCTGATGGGTGGCAGTGACAGCGGGTGATTGTTTTGTGATTGACAGGTGATTACAGGGGAGAATAGATGTATACAGTACACGGGGGGGTGATCAGGAGCCCCCAGGGGGCAGTTTAGGACCTAATCTAAAAAATAGCGTTGACAGATAGTGACAGGGAGTGATTGATGGGTGATTAGGGGGGTGATTGGGTGCAAACAGGGGTCTGGGGGGTGGGTAGGGGGGTCTGAGGGGTGCTGTGGGCGATCAGTGGGCAGGGGGGGGGGCAGATCAGTGCGCTTGTGTGCAGGCAGGGAGGGCTGCCGCCTGCCCTGGTGGTCCCACGATCACTGGGACCACCAGGGCAGGAGGCAGCCTGTATAATACACTTTGTATACATTACAAAGTGTATTATACGCTTGCATTGCGGAAACCCAGGGGTTAACAACCAGCCGGCGCTCCCGATCGGTCGGCGGGTTGACATCGTGGGTGGGCGGAGCCTATTGCCGGCGGATGCACGCGCATCACAGTGCGCGAACCCTGGCCAGCTGGAGACCCAGGACCCGACGCCAATTGGCGTTATGTGGTCCTGGGCATGCCACTTTGCCGCCGCACTTTGCCATGGTGCGGTCGGCAAGTGGTTAAGTAGTCTTCACCAGACTCGGCCTCTTTTCCACAGGCAGTTGAACTATGTGCTCAGCAGGCAATTACCAGGCAGCAGCAAGCAGTTACCAGGCAGCAGCAAGCAGCTGTGAGAGTTTGAGAGGCATTTCACTGCCTATCAACTGCCTGTGGAAAAGAGTCCGAGTCTGGTGAAGACTACTTAAGCTGCTGCTGCCATGCTGTGCAACTTATTCCTATGTCCAAATTTCCACAATGGAATCCAGATGCTTTTAAGCATTTAGTACAAAAGAAATATCACCGCAGAACTTTCAAACATCTCCGTTTTTTCATGCATTTTCCTTGACCAACACTGCATTTGCTTATTAAATTTGTGACATACAGAAACTCCAGACTTTGGTATATAAAAACATTATGGTTTACAAAACTGTTTTTTTTTCTACCTACATTATAGTTAACAGAAATTCGAATCACTTTGATTACACAATAACAGTAAACGAGTTCACAGCAAAATGCCAAAGCAGATCTACAATTGAGCACAACAACCCTATATGAAAACACATGCAGTAGTTAGCTAGCACGTGAGGATGAGGCTCTGGCCTCCAGGCCCTGTGTCACATAATTTACATAATAAACCATGCAGCAGTTTCATAACAGAGAACCTATGTTTTCCTTGCCAAAAGCAAATTTTCTGAAAAGAAAAAAATCAATTAGCATTACACATCGTGACTGGAAATTACACACTAGTATGAAAGAAAACTACTTTATGTGTTTTAATCTACTGAAAAGTGTAAAATATTAACCAAAGTAAAAGCACAGATATGGAAAATTTAGGATAAAATTAGCTCTGAAAGCAGCTGATTTCATACTTTGAAGGCTCAATACTGAGCAACAAAGAGGGTCTTATGCTTCCAAGATAAAAAGGTCAACAATGATGCCATTTTATACGTCAACGGACAAATGTAATATTCTAGATCAATGAAAGTCTTGAGATCTCTTGGCGTGGATATACGAGTCCGTAAAGTCCCCTTATTGTCATTAAGTTTTAGTAGGGCACTAATGTGAACCTAAAAAATAGAAGTGCATGGGTCTTAGAACTTAGTACATGGCAAATAAAAATCCATCACCTACAGCAATGGAAGCTATGCTCTGTATAAAGACAAATCAACGAGATAATGTATTAAAATTACCAATGCACAACATATGAACTGTTAATAAAACAAATTGCAATAATGGGCAAATGTAATTTTGGAAACCAATCAATCTTAAATTAAACTGGTTATATTATTGTTTTCATAGGTCTTTTCTCATAACCGGTCAAGGTCACTATGCGAGTGTTTAAAGGAATCATCAGGCAAAAAAAAAAAAAATGACTTTCACTTACCTGGGACTTCTACCAGCCCCATGCAACCATCCTGTGCTCTCGTAGTCACTCACTGCTCCTCCAGTCCCCCGCCGCCAGCTAGTTTTATTTTGGCCGACTTTGGGGTAGGTGGGCCGTATTGCGCACATTTTTACGCATTCCCACTAGTGCAAGAACATTAACGCATACATTTTTTCGCATTAGCGGTGTAGCGCAAAAATTTTTTTGCGTTGCAACGCTAACGCTAACATTTATTAGCATTGCACTGCTATATGTATGTGTTAATGTTCCTACACTAGCGGGAATGCGTAAAAATGTGCGCGATGCGGCCTGCAGACCCCGAGGTCGGCACAAACTAACAAGAACAGTGCACTCTGGCAACAACAACAGACCCCATCTACTTATGATGTATTATAGCAATGACCAGAGATGTAGTCTTTATCTCCAATGGGTATAAAATATAATTCAGCCAAAAATAACTGTGACCAGAACAAGTAACAAGTATGGATGAGACATTAACCGGTTCAGCACCGCAGTCCGAAAATCTCATGCATCCGAGCAACGTTCACCTCCCATTCATTCGCCTATAACTTTATTGCTACTTATCACAATGAATTGATCTATCTTGTTTTTTCCACCACTAATTAGGCTTTCTTTGGGTAGTACATTTTGCTAAGAATTATTTTTTTCTAAATCAATTTTAACAGGAAGATTAAGAAATGAAAAAAATTCATTATTTCTCAGTTTTTGGCCATTATAGTTTGAAATGAATATATGCTACCGTAATTAAAACTCATGTATTTTATTTGCCCATCTGTACCAGCTTATAAGCTTATAATTTTAAATAATATAATAACAATCTCTTGACATGCATATTTAAAAAGTTCAGACCCTTGGGTAACCATTTATGTTGTTTGTGTTTTTTTTAATTGTATTTTTTTTTTTTTATAAAAAATGTGTATGTGGGTAATTTTTGGTGTGTGAGGGAAACTGCTAATTTTAAATGTAAAATAATATTTTTTTTTGTTAAAAATGTATGTTGGTGCAGTTTACTATTTGGCCACAAGATGGCCACAGTGAAAAAAGTCCTGGATGCGAACGATCTCGCATCCAGGAACTAAAATGCTGGGGAGAAGTTTCCTGGGGGCAGAAATACCGCGCTCTCTCGAGACAAAGCGTTGGTATTTCTGCGGGGAAGTTAGATCGGTGAATGGGAATTATATTCCCATTCACTGATTGGGGTTTAGCGACGGGCAGTTGGAGCGCGCGCGGGGGCGCGCCCGATCGCGCGCACCAGCCGGCGGCAGTAGCAGTGCCCATCTGGACGAGGAAGCTCGTCCAGATAGGCCGAACTGGTTAATATTCCATAGGAATGGCTGCGTCATGTGGAATTGTAACTCATTGACCATTGCTTGTAAAAAGTAGATATGTCCCACATTTTTCTGATTTGTTTTCTTCTTCCCCTCATTCTGTCAGATGAAATGGTAATGAAAGATGAGGGAAATCCCTGAAAGGGTACAAAGGCAACAACAAACAACTGACAAAGATTGAAACAAAATCAAACAATTAGACAAGCTAGAATTAGAGGTGACATGAAAAGATAAATGTGTATGTGCTGTCCCAATTCCACTTAGAACTAGGCTGTGCTTTTTTATTTTTGTATTACTACAAACAGTAAGGGTTAAGAACTCAGGAATTCAGAAATCTGAATCAGGCCAGAAACCCACTAGGAGTGATTTCTAATTGCTAGTGATTCGAAAAAGCTCTTGCTAATGCAATGCTATGGGGGATTTTTATAAAATCACATCACTCAAGTGGGATCACACCCATAGCATTACATTAGCAAGAGTTTTCAATTCGCAAAACACTCAGAAAATCGCTCCTAGTGAGTTTCTGGCCTCACAGCTTCTTTGCCATCAGTCTGTAGTAAATAATTACAGCTGATAAACAGGTTTCCTTGCAGTGGCTAAGAAACTTTTTAGTGTAGGAAAAAGTTAGTTCAAGAATTGCATATGTTTGCACTGAAAAACAAGGAAAACTCCCCTCATGTACCATACTTGAGACTGTAATAGTTTAAAGGTAGATTTTTACCCTTCCAACGTGACCAAAACTTTGATTTGTTTGTGGTTGGTGGAGAAGTTTCCTTAACCCATATGCAATTCCCTTTTTCTCCTCAGTTTTCTCCTAGGTGATATTTTCACAACTTGTCATAAAATGTCCTTTACCCAACCAGCAAGCAAGAAAAGAATATTCAAAATAAATTTGATGGTACTTTTTCACAAACTTATGGTTTTTCAATTGAAAAATGCTGAAAAGTTGTTTTAAAGAGAAGATGAAAATTGGCTCCTAGGCGATAACTCAGGAGAAAAAGTGAATTGCATATGGGCAAATATGTCACAGAAAGTTTTTTTTTTTCTTTTTTCAATAGATGGCCCAGCTCACTGCAAATACCTGTGTTGCTACCCTTTCAGCAGCTCCCACTGTTTTCATATGACCAATATGTTTCCATCTAACATGTACAGCACAAGTTTACTGGGGCACTTATGAAATCGAAACAGGAGATGTCTGAAGAACGCTTAATAAATCTGCTCCTTTGTGTGCATGCTAAGCATGTGTGTTTTATGCGGGTGCATTGTCATTTTTACAAATTTTACACACTATGCAAAGGGAAAAACACATGGGTAAACAGAAAGCTTCTTACCCTCAATAGACTCAAATAGTGAACATCTCATATGGAAACACACAGACATATTAATCAATGCAGCTTGACAGTCTGTCCAGAACACTTTTACATAAGCATGAGTGCATTCAACAGCTTGGTCAAAAAATGCCCTTACACAAATGCTATTTATAGCATTTACACATGCAAATCCTACTTGAAATCAATGTTAACTTTCACTCAATTATTAAGCAGCATCAAATACGTAAATAATTCAATATGACATTTTCAGGCCATGTTTATATCAAATAAACATTCTACTTTTACTTGAAGCTAAAAAGCAGATCATCTTATGTCTAAAATACTAGTGGAAATAAATTAAAAATGTTACTATCATTTCATACAAACCCCTAAAGAATTAAGTTATCACTATACAAGCCATTTTGCAACTGAATGACATGGAGGGCTGATTCATACTACAAGAGCTTTTTAAAAAGAACCTTACCTGAGAGGGATATAGATGTTTCATTTTAAACAATATCAGTTGCCTGGCAGTCCTGCTGATCTCATTGGCTGCAGTAGTGATTCAGTAATCACACAACTGAAACAAGCATGCAGCTAATCCAGTCTGACTTCAGTCAGAGCATCTGATCTGCATGCCTGTTCAGGAGCTATGCCTGAAAGTATTAGAAACACATGATCAGCAGGAGAGTTAGGCAACTGGTATTATTTTAAAATGAAGAATATATATCCTCAGTTTAGGTTCCCTTAAACCCTTCTGTAATCCTTTTTTTTAATATTGAATTCAATACAGGTTATTGTATTGAATTCAACAATAAAAAAACAGTGTTTGCCGCGAGATGTTGATGACGATGAGTGACCCTGGTGTCATGAACACCGATCACTGGGGAACATGTCATTGCCGAGAGAGAAGCAAATCCGCCAAGGCACATGGAAGAAGCCACTGGGGAAGCTATCGGAGGTATGCGACAAGGGATCAGCATGCCAATGGTGAGTATAAGACCCCCACCAAGTCTCCCCAATGTGCGTGATGCAGGGTGGGTATTGGAAGTTAAGCTTCCAATCAGGGCAGTTTCTAGGCTAAATTGCTCCCAGGGGAGGGTGTAAAATTGCAGGGTGGTGGAGTCGGAGTTGGAGCCGAGGCAATTTTGGGCACCCGGAGTCGGAGTCGTTGATTTCATAAACTGAGGAGTCGGAGTCAGGAATCGGGTGATTTTTGTACAAATTCCACAGCCCTGTTAAGTATTAGACTAAGGAGTCGGAGTCGAGGAGTCGGAGTAGGGGCCATTTTGGGTACCCGGAGTCGGAGTTGAAGTCGGAGTCGTGGTTACATTAACTAAGGAGTTGGAAAATGTTTGTACCGACTCCACAGCCCTGTAAAATTGCACCCCCTACCTGCAGGCTCAAAAACATTATTTGTGATGCATTATTTTTGTTACAAATCCATCAGTAAGCCCCGTGATACATTCTGTTGCTAAAGAAGCAGGAGGATGACTGCTGATGATGGTGCACAAGGTAGCAGCTAAGAGAGGGTGGGGAAAGCAGGAAGACAATGTCCTCAGGCTGCATTTGGCTGAGCTGATACAGTATGCCGATTGCTCGCTGTCACAACGGAGGGCTGTACATCTGTTGGATTCTCACCAAAATCAGCCCCCGAACAACCATCTTGGCTGACAACTATTTAGCATGTGTTCAAGCTCTATGTACTGCCAATCTTTAGTTTTCTAATAAGTATTTAGAAGAAGAAGTTAACGGTTGGGAAAAGAGCCTCGGATGCAGGTAATACCATTTCCTTTTTTTTTTTTTTTTCGTACTTCTTGGACAGCACACCTATCTTGCTTCAACGGCTGTGCCAGGTCTAGCCTGTGTGGCTAATACAGACTTGATGCAAGCAAAAAGTAAAGATGACCAGCACTTGCCAATTCTTAAAAAGCAGAATATTTATTCACAAAAAAGAGTGAACAAAAATAGCCATGACATCCGGACTCCCAGAATGTAACTATAGCTCTTGGTAGTAAGTATAGCTCTTAGCTGCATACAATGGCATGAGGACATCATCCAGAATAGGTTACGCCTCCATTGCATCCCACTAGAATTGGGCTGCAATGGAGGCATAACCTCCTTATTGTGAATAAATATTCTGCTTTTTAAGAATTGGCAAGTGCTGGTCATCTTTACTTTTTGCTTTTTTTTTTTTTTGGGTAATACCATTTTTAGAATTTGCAGAGAGATGGACGATAGACACCATGCATACTTCAGCTTTAGCCAGCATTGTGAGAGCATGTGCATTTGTAAAACAAAGTTATGTAGGTACGCAGAGCAAAATGGAGTTGAAATAAGGTAAAGGGAAGTTTAGTTCAGGTTTGCCAAGACCCCTCCTGGTAGGTGTGGTGAGCAGCAGCTTGGTAATTTCTCCCTTTCCTGAATATAGCCATAGTTAGTTTTAGTCGCTTTTGGGAGAGTTAGTAGCTTTAGGATAGTTTAGTAGCTCCTAGGTGTAGGTGCAGTTTTTGAGGCCACATACCTCCTGATCGCCATGGGAACACAGTTGCAGACGGTCTGGCTCTGGTTTCCTGCCCCCATCCTGCTGCTCGATCCCGCTCCTCCAGAGTGACCTCATCCCAGCGCCATCAGAGGAATTGCGGCTGTGTCCCCGGGTCCTTGCCTGCCGCTAAGTCTCCTGGACTCTCCGACGACAGAGAGCGCTGTTCAGGCTGGTCTCCAGCCTTGGTGCCTGGGTACGCAGCACAGCCCTTCTGCCTCCAGCTGCGGGCCGCTGCTCTCGCTGCTCCAGCCTGCCATCTCCAGCTCCCATGTGCTCACCACGTGGACTGCCTCTCTCGGCTGGGCCCAGCATCGGAGGGGAGGCTCTGACACCGCTAGCTGGATACCAGCTCAGCTGACTGGGTATCGGCACCTCGGCCACCCACTTGGAAGCAGACCTCATCGCAGCTAATCTCCACTGCCTGGAAGGCACTCCATGGCTGCCCGGCAGCCGCAGCACCCTTCCTCCCTCCACAAGGCTCCTTCATCGCCTGCTCATTCGGGTAAGCCTGCTGCCCCTACACACTTGCTGCTGCCCCCTGTCTTCAGAGCCCGCTGAACAGGCCCAGCCCTGCACTGCCACTACACAGGCTACAAATGAGGGTGATATGTTCCATGTGCCAGCTCCCCACATGTTCTGCTCTGGTTTAGAGGCACACTGCTCAAAGGCGCACTGCGGAATCTGCTCCTAGTATTGGGCATATGGTCTATCTAACTGCTCTGTGGCATATGGCATATGGACTGCATATGGACTGTTATTAAACTGCACTGGGGCTTATGAACTGTTAGTTAACTGCACTGGTGCATATGGACTGCTATTTAACTACACTGGGGCAAATGGACTGTTATTTAACTGCACTGTGGCATATGGTCTGTTATCTAACTATTTAAACTGCACTGGGGCACATGGACTGTTATTTAACTATTTAACTGCACTGTAGCAGATAGACTGCTATTTAACTGCACTGTGGCATATGGACTGTTAACCTGCATATAGCCTGTGCAGTGATCTACTACCTGTTCAGGGAATATGGGTTGTGCTGTCTGCTTACCTGCACCGGGACGGACTGTCTGTGTCTACTGTATACACCTGTATCGCACTACTGCATATACCTGGGTCGAACTGCTGGGAACGGACTGTATTGCACTAATGTATTAACCCGAGCTGCACTGCTTGAAATGGACTGTGTTGCGCTTCTATGCATGTATGTTTTTTTTTTTCCGATGCTAGACACTGTATTGCACTGCCACTCCGTAGACTCCCACTGAGTGGGTTCTACACCCATGGATCCCACGAGGCACCCCCCACGTATCACCAACTCTAGGGCACAGCTCCTCACATGGGAACATACTGTAGCCCTACACCCAGAGGACAGTTTCCTGTCCAACTCCGTATGGAGCCACGTCCAGAAAATCACTGCCCCAAGCTAGAACTCCATGCAAGCCGGCGACAGCGAGGCTGTCGAGCAGGCGCACGGGTGAGATTGAAGAGGAATTGCCTGCGGTCAGCCATCCCCGCAGTCCTCGCAAATGTCCGCTCCCTACCCAACAAGCTGGATGAACTGAGACTCCTCGGAGACAAACGCGAACTTGCCATAAACACCCCAATTCTTTGCTTTACAGAAACATGGCTCTATGATAACATCCCTGATAGCGCACTACATCTCCCAGGCTTCAGCCTCATCCGCGCAGACCGTGACAGCACCCTCACGGGGAAAAAAAAGGGGGAGACATCTGTTTTTACATTAGTTCTGCTTGGTGCCCCAACTCCACCGTACTTGCAACGAAATGCACACCAGAGCTAGAGCTCCTTCTGGTAAATTGCAGACCGACATACTCACCCAGGGAGCTCTCCTTCGTTCTCGTTGATGTGTATATCCCACCTGATACTGAGGTAAAAAAATGCCCTGAGCGAGCTCAGCGATACTGTCACGCAGTGGGAGACGGCCCTCCCGGACTCGCTGTTCATCGTCATGGGCGATTTCAACAGGGCCAACCTCCGCCAAGAGCTTCCCCGCTTCCATCAGCATGTCATCTGCCCTACCAGGAATGCCAACACACTGGACCACTGTTACATGGTCTTGAAGGATGCATACAAAGCCACCCCTTGGGCAGCTCTAGGTTCATCTGATCACTGTCTCATCCACCCGATACTAACTTACAGGAGACGCCTGGAGACATCGAAACCGGTCCTCAAATCCTCCAAAGTGTGGTCAAGTGAAGCGAAGCTACAACTTCAGGCCTGCTTCGACTGCACAGACTGGCAGACCCTGGAATCGCCAAACTTGGACGAATGGGCTGACAATGTTACCTCATACATTAACTTTTGTGAGAATCATTGCATACCAACGAAATCCTTTAAACTCTTTCCTAACGACAAACCGTGGTTCTCAAAAAAACTACGGCAACTGCGCAGAAGCAAAGAGGACGCGCACAAGTCAGGAAACCGAGATGAATACAGAAGGGCAAGAAATGACCTGAACAGAGAACTGAGGGCTGCCAAGAAGGGCTATGCGGATAAACTGGAACAGAACCTCTCCTCAAACAACTCGCGAGCTGTGTGGAAAGGGCTCAAGGCCGCCACCAACTATAAGCCTCCCTTGCAGCATGCAACACAGAGCGCTGAGCTCGCCGATAATCTCAGTGAATTCTACTATAGATTTGAGAACCAGTCTCCCCCACAGCTACGGGCACCTCCCCCCTCCCCTGCCTCTGAGGCCCCGAGACCAAACTCGCCCCCTCCACCGGTGAACAAGGCGGATGTTCTGCAACACTTGTTAAGGATAAATGTCAGGAAAGCCTCTGGCCCGGACGGTGTGTCACCAGCCTGCCTGAAAACCGGTGCTCGACAGCTCACCCCTATTCTTTCCTCCATCTTCAAGTAGTCCCTTCAGAGCGGGAGAGTCCCCGCTTGCTTCAAGAGGTCCACCATCATCCCGGTTCCTCAAAAAGCAAGGCGTCACCGACCTCAACAACTTCAGGCCCGTGGCAGTTACATCAGTCATCATTAAGGTTCTTGAAAGGATGGTGCTCCCCCTCCTCAAGCTCACCACTGAGGTCCTGCTGGATCAGCACCAGTTCGCATACAGAGCCAACAGGTCCACCGACGACGCCATGAATATCTGCCTGGAGCTCGTCCATGATCATCTGGACAAACCCGGCACGTATGCCAGGATCCTCCTTCTTGACTTCAGCTCAGCGTTCAATACCATCAGCCCCAAAATACTTCAGGAGAACCTTGTCACACTCAGGGTCCACCCCACTCTACGCCTGTGGATCACATACTTCCTCACCAACAGATCCCAGGTCGTAAAGCTAGGCACCATCTCCTCTCAACCTCGGATTACAAATATAGGAGCACCACATGGGTGCGTCCTGTCGCCGTTCCTGTTCTCCCTGTACACGAATGCTTGCAGATCCACAGCGGACTCTGTCAAAGTGATCAAATTCGCTGACGACACCACCATTGTCTGCCTCATCACTAAAAATGACGAGGAAGCATACCGCCACCAGGTTGAGAGCATCTGCCACTGGTGCAGGGAGAACGGGCTGGTCCTAAACACGGCAAAAACTGTTGAGATGATTGTTGATTTTAGGAAGCACGCCAACGCCCCCCCTCCAATCCGTATTGATGACAAAAAAGTTGAGAGTTTCCTGTGTCCGACTTCTGGGCACAACCATCTCCAACAACCTCGTGAGAAAACGCGGAAAAGCCGCCACGTGTACTGACAGCAAGGCGGCTGATTCCGCGTCCAGCGCGGCGGTTTGCACGCAGCAGCGTGCAGCTGAGCCTGTTAGTTCACACAGGTTTAGGAATAAGCGCGTGCGCTAAAAGGCAGAACTTTTATGATGGCCAAGGAGGGATCAGCTGACCAGGCCAGTCAGCTGACCTCAGAGCTGGTAGCCATTGGTTGATCACTTCAGGGTGGCGCCAGAGAGCAATGCACTATATATGGTTACAGCTGGCCACTCAAGTTGTCTGCCGTTTCGATCACTACGTGGAAGCACTCAGACCTTAGTCAGATCCAACAGTGTGTTTGAACCAGGAGGACCTGGGAATTCACACTGAGCCAGATTACTTGTGTTATCATTCTGTTATACTTCAGACTAGTTCCAGGGTGTAGAGACCACGGACCTCAAACCCAAGACTAGGGAACTTGTGTTATCATTCTGTTATACTTCAGACTAGTTCCAGGGTGTAGAGACCACGGACCTCACACCCAAGACTAAGGAACTTGTGTTCTCATTCTGTTATACTTCAGACTAGTTCCAAGGTGTAGAGACCACGGACCTCACACCCAAGACTAGGGAACTTGCATTATCATTCTGTTATACTTCAGACTAGTTCCAGGGTGTAGAGACCACGGACCTCACACCCAAGACTAGGCATCGTTTGTTATTTGTTATGACCTGTTACTCTACTGACTATCCCTCTGCTTTCTGATTCGGTACCACGCATATCTGATATCTCGTTGCCAAACCCTGCCTGACTTGGATACCGAATCAGCCTTCTGTGTTTGTACTTTGTCTGTGTGTTGCCGACCTGGCTTGCCCGACCTCGAGAGCTATCTCTCTCCACTTAAGAGATAGTTTCCAAGATCAGTCAGTGACATCCACCTTCAGGTGTCACTCACTATCTGGTCCTTCCTACCTTCGGCCTGACTCCACCCCTTGGAAAGTCTCAGGCTGCTGGAAGGTTTCTGTACCCTCCATAGCAGTACCTTCTGTACTGCTTAGGGTCACCTGTTCATCAGGTGGGTTGCTCAAAGTCATACTGTTACACCAAACTCTCACTATATATATATATATAGGTGACCCTAAGCAGTACAGAAGGTATATATAGAGGTGTCCAGAGGTTAGGAGGTTAGCACTATATCTGTATTATTGGTGATTCTGCAGATCACCAATAATCAGATTCTCTCTGCGTGTTGACACCGATCGTTACAAACCTGAAGTGGAAGGCAAACCGCTCCTCCATCCAGAGGAAAGCCCAGCAGAGGTTATTCTTTCTCCGTCAACTGAAGAAGTTCGGCATGTCCCCGAAACTTCTGACAAGCTTCTACTCGGCTACAATTGCTACAATTGCTCTGCTCTTCCATCCTAGTCTGGTATGCCAGCTCCTCCGCCAGCGACAGACACAAATTGCAGAGAGTCATCAGATCAGCGGAGAGAATTATAGGAAAACCGCTACCCGCTCTGGACCTCCTCTACCACTCAAGGCTGAGCTCCAGAGCTTTGAGGATTGTAAATGACCCCTCACACCCAGGCAACCGTTTTTTTCAGCCAGCTTCCTTTGGGCCGGAGGCATCGGTCCATCTACACCAGGACCACTAGACACAGAAACCGCTTCTTCCCCTCAGCTGTAAACTCACTAAACTCTCTTCACGCACCCCCCACCACAACATGATCATGTTCTGCCGCCACACATATCCTTCACACACCCGAGTGCTGTGTAACTATGCAAAAATTGACTGTTTGCTTGGATGTTTTCTCTGTATGAAATGTCTGATAAAGTGTTGATCCTTTCTGATTTATTCTGTGTACCCTATCCTACCTGTATCCTGTACGTGCCAAGACCAATTCTGGGCACGACCCAGTCGTGCTTGGCGAAAATAAAGATTCTGATTCTGACTATGAACAAGCATATGCAGAGGCACATTATTCATCAGAGCCTCTGTTAAGCTTGGAGGTGTAATCTCCACAGTCAGCATACAACACATAAGCTGACGTGAAGGAGGTACACACACCAGCACAAGGGATCAGGATATCCCCAGTTTAGTGGAGGAGAGGACTGACTCCAATAGGAGATTGTGGTGCACAGAGCCGGTGCAGATCCGAACAGCCACAAACAACACTTTCGTAATAACGTCTCAGCGCAAAGTAGTGCTGAGCGCATAAACCAGGACTGAGGAGATCAGGACAGGTAGACAGAGTGAACGCTTGCTTAACTAGCCACTACTTAGTGACAGCAAGCGTCCACAATAAAACAGACTGGAATGAGGTAGCCAATGCGTTTGCAGCAATGGCGTGCCTCACAAAGACAGGACAGGATAGTCAGGAAATAGCAGGATCAAGATAGATGAACGTAACACAGATAAATATACAATAAGTATGATTTCCTAGCGTATTACAATTACAGCTATCAATGAAACTATTTGTAACGTCTGACTAACATATGTATATATCGGCAATGAACCGATATATGACATAAGCAGGAACTCTGACTAAGACTGGAGTAATACAGGGAACAGGACTCAGAAGGATTCGCTATCTCTTCGCAGAGATGAACGCAATCCACAAACAGGACCAGGAACAGGATAACTAGCTCAGCGTGCTGGAACGCTGACTAACGGAACACAGGATATAAACAGTTCGTGTACGTATATATCAGCGACACTGATGTATCAACGTAACACGAATACAAGGAAAATAATAAACGTGCAAGTATGCGTATATATTGGCGATGAACCAATATATGACACAAGACAAGCAAAGTAACAACTTCTAGAACAAGAGCAGAACTAGGAGGACTCGCTGACCCCTTCGCAGGAGTCAGCGCAGTCCACACGGACCAGGAACGAGGTGGGGCACGAGCAGAGTAACAGACTGAATCTGAGACTATGGTAGCCCATCAAGCATTGCAGGAAGCAGTTCTTTATACTGAGGTCATCCAATCGGAGCAGACCTGCAGATTCCCACACAAGTGAATGGTAATTAATCACAGGCTGACAGCAGGAAAAGACAGACAATGATATGCAGCCTGCAGGAAAGGGATTGCCCCTCCATTGCAGCAGACAATGTTTGTTTACACAAAAGCATATTAAACTGTCATTAACTTCAGAGCGACTGCAGATGGAATCAGCAACTAGTTTAAGTGCAAACCAAACTATGCAAGAAAATGTATGTAATGACATCAGAACTGCTTGGGTTACAATACCACTGCAGCCAGCAGTAAACGCTGCAGACATGATCATAACAGCCTCTCCCCCGTCCCTCTCTGTTAAGGAAGGCAGAGAGGGGCGGGGAGAGGCGGCGATCAGCGGGGATTGACGCGCTGAGAGGCAGAGCTACAGCCATAAGCTCTGCCTCATCAGGAAGCGCTCCCCGGAGGTAGGAGAGGGGATTTGGGGGCTATAACACCCTCTTTTTGCCGTGGGATAGCGGCGGTTTAGCAGGGGTCATAGTTCTTAACATGACTGCATGTTAAAAAAGTGAATTTAGACTCGCTTCAGAGTCTCTTTAAAGGCTCATACACACGCTCAATGTGTGGCACCCTTAATATTTGGTGCATGATTGCTAGGGCGAGACTGCTGTTCATGGGGCTGTACAGATCCAGTTCAATCACGTAAGGGGCTAAAATCTACAACACAATATAAGGGCTGAGGCACACTGCAGAGTGCTTTTTTGATCCGCCAGCACTACGTTTTTGTTTTTAAAAACACGCTGCTATTGAATTGCATTAAATTTGCTGTAAAAATTGCAGCAAAAACCCCAGCAAACTTGATTTTTGCTTACAGCTACCGGTGTGATGACACGCAGGGTACGCGCATGCGTAACTTCAGCCGAAGTCACCGGATTAACAGAGCCGCCAGCAGGACCACGGAAGGGAGCAAGGGGATGCCAGGGGGCCCTGGGTAAGTTCAGATTTTCAGTTTAGGCCACTGCTCAGGGTCCTTTTAAAAATTCAACATTTATTGAACAGTCTCAAACTTAAAAGGAACCTAAACTGAGAAGGATATGCATTTTTTCTTTTAAAATAATACCAGTTGCCCGACTCTCCTGCTGTCCCTGTGTCTCTAATACTTTTAGCCACAGCCCCTGAACAAGCATGCAGATCAGGTGCTCTGACTGAAGTCACACTGGATTAGCTACATATGCTTGTTTCAGGTGTGTAATTCAGCCACTGCTATAGCCAAAGAAATTAGTAGGACTGCCAGGCAACTGGTATTTTTAAAAAGGAAATAACCATACCCCTCTCAGTTTAGGCTCTCTTTAACCTCCCTGTCGGTAAGCCCAAGCTCAGCTCGGGCTATGCTGCGCAGGAGGATTTCAGGCCCTGCTGGGCCGATTTGCAAATTGTTTTTTATTACACGCAGCTAGCACTTTGCTAGCTGCGTGTACTGCCCAATCGCCGCCGCTCCGTGCCGATTCACCACTCCGCGCAGATTCACCGCGCTAGGCTAGCTACATGATTAAAAAAAAAAAATAGTGCTGCGCTGCCCCCTGGCGGTTTTAATTGACCGCCAGGAGGGTTAATGGCATAATTATAGAGGTCATGGGGGCACCATAGGGCTATAATGGCCTGCTCCTTTCCCCTGACTCCAAATGCATGTCCCATGATCGGGAGCTAGAGGCACGCAAGCACAGAGCATGCAACTGCCAGGAAGAACAGAAGAGATCGGACTCCGTGCTGGAGCAGGAGATGTTGCACTCTAAAGCCGAAGTACTCCGCAATATGGGGAGAGGAAGTGGTTGTTTTTACCAACCACCCAGTGAGTTTGGATCAAAGGAAGGGGCACCATGCTAATGTCACTGAAGAGTCTGTGGGTTGTTGCTGCACCCTGGCGCAAACCGACAATATTTAAACCAGAAATACTGTCACTGGTCTGCTTCTCTGGATGGGAAGCCTGTGTGCTGTTGTTCCTTTACCGCGTAAAATTGATGCACATTTGAAGCTCTCCGGGCCAAATAAAGTGGTAAGGAGGACCAGATTTGGCCCCCCGGCCTTAAGTTTGACACTTGTGGTCTTGAGTTTAGAATTTAGCTAACCTTGCATCTCAGTATTACTGCATTTCATGCATCTTATGTTTCATCACCTGATTAAACTCAGCTGAAGCAACCATTTGGAGCCATCTCAGCAAAGATTCTAGTGTGTGTGCAGATGCCAAATCTTTAAATGAGAGCAATGGCCTAGCATATTGTTCCCCTCCTTACCCTGTATACCGAAGCCGATCTGTGCGGTTGTTCTCTCCATAGCAACAGAAAGCAGCGCTTGGCTGTAGCTGAAGGATGATTCTCTATACGCTCTTGTATGGAACTTTAAGTCTAAGTATCGGGTGCAATCAGGGGTGCAGCTAAGGTTTTGGTGGCCCCCAAGCAGCCGGTGACTTGAGGCCCCCCTCCCCGAAATTAGTGGGATGCAAAGCACACTGCGTCAAAAAAATCAACACCAAAGGCGAATAATTGGGCGTGGCCAAGATGTGCTGTGGGTGGAGTCAAATACTAGCAAAATGCAGGTAGTCCCTGGTAACCATATGAGATAGCGTACAGGAGGTGCCCTCAGTTTAGGTAGCGAGCTATAGGTGCTGGAGTAAGCAAAATCCTGGGGCAAATTGCGGGGCTCCTTCCTGTTAGAGGCAGAGCTTTGTGCAGTAGCTCTGTCTCTCCTCGCATAAATCACCGCCTCTCCCTGCCCCTTTCAGTCTTCTTTCAATGAGAGGGGTGGGGAGAGATGGAGATCTGCGGAGATTGATGTGAATGGAGGCAGAGCTACAGCCCAAAGCTTGCCAGAAATCCTCTCTCTCCACTCACTATGCTGCTGCTGTGCAGATCTCCTCTGGCTAGGGGGAAATCGGAACATCCATAGTGTATCCAGATTGTGTCTTGAAACACATTGAAACTGCCGCTTTGTGGCCGGGACAGGAAGGGGGCGGGGCCCCACATCCAATACAGGAAGAAGCAGGAGGCTGTGGACTGTTAGAGATCTGTGATGCTGCCTGCTCAGCTGCTGCTATCATCTCAGAGCAGGTGGCGCTCTTACAACAGTACCGAGCCTCTGAATCAGTCAGTGTGCACACATGTATGCCTGCTTGCCCCTGGCCACCAGCTACAATGCGAGTCCCCCCGTAATGTGAGGCCCAAAGCAGGGGCTTGGCTCGCTTGTACGCTGGCGGCGCCCCAGGGTGCAATTACAGGTGACAGTTATTAAAATTGTGCATGTAGCTTGACTCCTTTTCAAAACCTGAACTAATCCACTGTCTGAAGCAAACAGTTTCACAATGGAACGGCAGTTTTTATATGCATGTAAAACAAATTTAAAAAAAAAATCATGTTTGTCATTCATTTCAATGATCAGTGCCAAACTGAAAACTGGGAAAAAAAAGTTTTTCTCAACAACAAAAATCCCTTAAAGTGTACCAGAGCTGTAAAATTAAAAAGATTTTAAACATACCTGGGACTTCCTCCAGCCCCATCCTCTCCGATCGCTCCCATGCCGCTGTCCTCCGCTGCCTGCACTTCCGTCAGTCGGAGCCAGTCTGGCGTAAGGGAAGTGCGCCCTCTACGTATCTCTCCAGCAGCTGCTGGAGAGTTAAGCAAATAGCGCACTTCTTCTGCGCAGCTGGCCGCGACTGACGTCCATGACGGGACACAGTTCCTGAAGCAGGCAGCGGACGGCAGAGTGGGAGCGATCGGAGCAGATGGGTCTGGAGGAAGCCCCAGGTATGTATAAAATCTTTTAAATTTTACAGCTCTGAGTCCCTTTAAACTGTGTTACATACATTTACCAGCGCAAAATGTTCTTTTGCCCACAGTGTAAGGTTCATCACAGTAAACGTGTTTAATCAAGAGATCCTGTTCTGCAGGATGCATCTTCTTACGATGTTGTGAACCAGCAAGAACATGATCTCAGTGTGTCCTAGGGGAATCCAAATGGAGAATCCTTTGCCAAACTCTAGATAACAAGCATGGAAGCCAAATGTATTTTTAACAGCAAAAAGTCCTTCCAAAAGTATAATGCCTACTAGAAGTCATTCAGTTTCACCTAAGGACATTCACAGCACTACGTATAATATTGGCCTTTTTTTCTTTACTTTGATATCAATGTCATATGTACTACAACAGTGAGTTGATTATACTAAACATCACAGATGTTAATGTAGCATGTTAATGAAATCAAATACAATTATGCAGATAACACAGTATTAAAGGTGTTGTATTCTCTTTTGAACATGATATTGCCAACAAGACACATTAAAGTATGACTGCAATTAAACCCCCACGGATAGCCCTCTCCTCCTTACAACTAGACCAAACTCAGGGCGGCCTCGGGCTACCAGATTTCGAAAGATATTACTGGGCATCCTCCCTGGTATCCGTTAGGTGGTGGTTCGAGCAATCCCCACAAAACCCAGCCACAACACTAGAAGCTGAAATAATGGGATCCTTTATGGTCCTCTCCAGCCTCCCATTCAGGGGCAGCAAAAACATCCCAAGAGCTACTTCTAACATGCTAGTAACAGTGCAAATATGGGAAAAAGTTAATAAACTCTCCAAACATCCAGGCCAGATTTCCCCCCACACACCCCTCTGGAACAATCCCACTATTGCCGAATTCCTTACAGTTCCTGATCCTAAGATCTGGGCTGACCACGGGGTCTACAAACTCACTGACATAACAGAAAACAATACGCTCAAACCTTTCACAGCTCTTAAACGAACATTCGGCCTCCCTAACCACATGTTGTTCCGCTATATGCAATTAAAACACGCATTCCATGCCCAATTCCTTGCACATGACAGAACCATATTGATTCAGTCCCATGCCACCGAGGGGGAACTGGCAAAAAAAGACCTGGAGCATGTAGTTTCAGTACTTTATAAAACATTTCCATACAGGGGCCAGCAGGGGATTAACAAATTGTATCAAAAATGGCTAGAGAACATCCCTACACTAACTATGGAGATCGGGAATTCCGTCCTGGGTCTGTATATCACAGTCAGCATATCAGCACGAGACAAACTCATCGCCTTCAAGTTCCTATATAGGAGCTACCTCTCCCCAGCCCGCCTACAGAAATTTAATCCAGAGTCATCAGGGGCCTGCAATAGGTGCGGCCAGATGAATGCAGATTTCTATCATGTAGTCTGGCAGTGTCAACACATACAAGTGTTTTGGTCCCAAATACATACAGAGCTCCAGAATATTTTTAAGGTTTCCCTGGGCCTTACCCCGGAATCCCTACTATTAAGCTATTTGCCAGATGACGCACTTTCCCAGCACGGGTTGCTGGCATTTCGTGTGCTGACCTCCTATGCGAGGAAGATGATTGTCCTAAATTGGAATAAACCCATACCCCCTCGGAAGAGGGATTGGATATCGCTGGTACATAAAGAGGTAGTGATACTGAAGCGGATATATCACAAGCGCAAATGCCGGAAAAAATTCTCAAAGGTCTGGTCATGCTGGACCACCTTTTATAACTTACGCATTGATGACTAAGGTATGATAATATACATAATTATTGCCTAATCTAAGGGACTAGCAGGCGGGGGAGCGCACAATTTGTCTAGGAAGATACTGGGTACACCTTGATTGCCACAAGTTAGGTTGTTATGGTTAGCAATGTTTTATATTGCAATGTTTTGTATGTTTATGAAAGACTAAAACTCAAAAAATATTCTTTAAAAAAAAAAAAAAAAAAAAAAGTATGACTGCAATTAAAAGATGTAAATTGAGAGTAGAGAAAATCGCATAAAGGACAACTGAACTGAGAGGGATATGGAGGCTGCCATATTTATTTCCTTTTAACCTTCCTGGCGGTATATGCCGCGCAGGAAGATATCTCAGCCCCTGGTGGGGCGATTTGGGCCATTTAAAGTGCTGTACGCGCAGCTAGCACTTTGCTAGCCGCGCGTACAGCTTGATCGCCGCCGCTCTGCGGCGATCGCCCGCACGCAGCGGCAGAAGAGGGCCCCCCCGCCAGAGCCCTGCGCTGCCCGGACCAATGAGTTCCGGGCAGCGCTATGGGCTGGATCGGAGGCGTCTGACGTCAGGACGTCGGCTGACGTCATTCCGATCATCGCCATGGCGACAGGAGAAGCCAAACAGGGGAGCGCGTTATATACGCGTTCCCCTGTTTGCTATTGATGCCGGCGACGATCGCACTAGAGGGACACATGCGCCCTCTAGTGGTGTTTCATGTAGCTACCACTCTGGTAGCTTTACATAAAACAAAAAAAAAAAAAAAAAAAAAGGATTTTTGCTTATTTGGCAAAAAAAATTAACCGCTAGGGAGGTTAAGCAATACCAGCTGGATGTCCTGCTGAGCCTCTGTCGCTAATACTTTTAGCCACAGACCCTGAATAAGCATATGCAAATCAGGTGTTTCTGACATTGTCAGATCTGACAGGATTAGCTATGCTTGTTCATGGTGTTACTCTACAGTAGTACTGCAGCCAAATAAATCAGCAGGTCCGCCAGGCAACTGGTATTAATTAAAAGTAAATAAATATGGCAATCTCCATATTCTCACTTCAGCTGTCCTTTAAAGGCTCATACACATGCTCAGTGTGTGTTACCCTTAATGACTGGAAAACAAAAGTTTGCTTTCTTAACCACTTCAGCCTACAGGGTTGAATTTTTTTTGCATCTGAGCAACTTTCACCTCCCATTCATTTGCTAATAACTTTATCACTACTCGGCACAATGAATGGATCTACCGTATTTTTCGGAATATAAGACGCACTTTTTCTTCCTCAAAACTGGGGGGAAAAATGGGTGCGTCTTATATTCCAAAGGTACGGTATTTTCGCCCCATAACATACTTACCGGATCCTGCCGCCGCGATCCTCCCCTCCGTCTGTCCGCCGTCATCCAATGTCACAGCAGCCGTCATCAGAGGGTCCAGCAATCCCATCAAGTATCCCCGCTCTTTAAGTGTCCAAGTCCCAGGATCCTCTTCACTGCAGTCATGCTTGTATGCAGGCTTGCGGTGATCACGCGGTGATTACGCGCTGCTGGGGCCGTCATCCTCCATAGTTACGGCGTCCTCTTCTTAGATACAGTGCCCCCTTCTGTGTGACGAGTGGCGCATGTGCGCCGGGGTCACGCATGACGTCAGGTGCACGTGCGCCGCTCGTCACGCAGAAGGGGGCACTGTAACTAAGAAGAGGACACCGTAACTATGGAGGAAGTTGGCCCCGGCAGCGCGTAATCACCGCGTGATCACCACGAGGCTGCATACAAGCATGACTGCAGCGAAGAGGAGCCGGCAACCTGGACACTTAAAGAGCGGGAATACTGGATGGGATTGCTGGACCCTCTGATGACACCTAATGCGACCCTCAGATGACGGCTGCTGCGACTCTCGGGTGATGACAGGCAGATGGAGGAGGGGAGGATCGCGGCGACAGGATCAGGTGAGATGCAGCAGGGGTGTAGTGTAGTGTAGTTTGGGTTGGCTGGAGGGGTTACTTAGTGAAGTGTAGTGTAGTTTGGGTTGGCTGCAGGTGTTAGTGAGGGAAGTGTAGTATACTGTAGTGTAGTGTAGTGTAGTTGTAGTAGGGGTTAGTGAAGTAATGTGTAGTTGGTGGGGGCAGCAGGGGTAAGGGAAGTGTAGTGTAGCAGGTGTTAGTATAGATGGGCAGTGTAGCTTAGATAAAGACAGTTTTGGGGGAGTTAGCGGTCCATAAGAAGCCCCTGCAACATAAACGCACCTAGGTTTAGTTTATTTTTTTTTCCTGATTTTTGCCCTCTAAATCTAGGTGCGTCTTATATGCCGGAGTGTCTTATATTCCGAAAAATACGGTATATCTTGTTTTTTCCGCCACCAATTAGGCTTTCTGTGGGTGATACATTTTGCTATTGTAAATCCATTTTAACAGGAATATTAAGAAAGAAATGGAAAAAAATTATTATTCCTCAGCTTTTGGCCATTATAGTTAGAAATTAATACATGCTACCATAATTAAAACCTATGTACTTTATTTACCAATGTGTCCCACTTATTACACCATTTAAATGATGTCCCTATCACAATGTATGGCACTGGAAATAAAGGTGTATTTTTTCAATTTGCGTCCATCACTATTTAGAAGCCCATAATTTAATAAATCATATTGATATATTCCTTTGACATGATTTAAAAAGTTCAGACCCTTAGGTAACTATTTATGTTTGTTTTATGTTTTTATTAAAACTTGTATGTGGGTATTTTTTGGTGTGGGAGGTAAACAGGGGATTTTTCATGTTTAAAAATGTATTTATTTAATACAAAGTGTGTTTTTGGTGTAGTTTGCTATTTGGCCACAAGATGGCCACAGTCAAAAAGTCCTGGGAGTGATCGATCTCGCTCCCAGGAAGAAGAAAGAAGACCAGAGCACAGAAAAGCCACAGCGTCTGAAGAGACGCTGTCGGCTTTTCTCTGGGGGGGTCCGATCAGTGAAAGGGATTTATAATCCCTTTCATTGATCGCTGGGCTAACAGCCAGCAGCGGGGGCGCACACGGGGGGGGGCGCGGGAGCACACGCGACCCGCGGGAGTGCGCGCAGCCTAACTGGATGAAAATTTTCGTCCAGTTAGGCTGAAGTGGTTAAAACAGAAAGTATTTGCGATAACTCAGGTTGGAGTGAGCTCCATGATGTCTCCCAGTGCATCACTGCTGAATATATGCAAATTAACCATTGATGCCCTTAGAAGCTAAACACACCTCCAGAACCGCTGAAGTGCAATGAAGTGTCAGCATGTTAATTAGTACAGAGCCATAATAATCCAACATGCATACAGACTGTTTCAGATTGGTTGATCCCCATCAGTGCATGGCATGGATTAATTTGGCTCTATGAAGTAGGGCTTGAAACACCCAGAGGTACAGATTAACCAGCAACCTCATGGTGACCCAGAACTCAGTGGTGTGTGTAACGGGCTACAATGGACCTAAAAGCCCCCTTACTAAAATGCTATGGTAAACAAAAGTTTGCTTTCTTAAAACAAAGAATTTGTGAATTCAGGTTGGAGTGAGCTCCGAGATGTCTCTCAGTGCATCACTGCTGAATATATATGTTTTCCATAGCATTTTAGTAAGGGGGCTTTTAGGACCATTGTAGCCCCTTACAACATTCCAATGAGTTATGGGTCACCATGAGCTTGCTGGTTAGTCTGCATCTCTGGGTGTTTCAAGCCCTACTTCATAGAGCCAAATTAATCCATGCCATGCACTGATGAGGATCAAACAATCCGAAACAGACTGTATGCATGTTGGATTATTATGGCTCTGTACAAATTAACAAGCTGACACATCATTGCATTCCAGCGGTTCTGGAGGTGTGTTTAGCGTCTAAGGGTAACAATGGTTAATTTGCATACATTCAGCAATGATGCACTGGGAGACATCTCGGAGCTCACTTCAACCTGAATTATCGCAAATTCTTTCTGTTTTAAGAAAGCAAACTTGTTTTCCATAGCATTTTAGTAAGGGGGCTTTTAGGACCATTGTAGCCCCTTACACACTCCAATGAGTTCTGGGTCACCATGAACTTGCTGGTTAGTCTGTACCTTAATGACTGGTGCATGGTCGCTAGGGTGAGACTGCTGTGCATGGGGGCTGTACAGATCCAATTCTAAGCTATAGCCAAGAAGCATGTATTGTTCAAAAGAAAGGAGAGGAGGGATTATGGGGCGGGCCACAAGTGAGAAGCTTCCTGCCGCCAGTTGTTTAAAGATCTAGCATTCCACCATTGCAGACAGTTTACTGATGGAAATGGGCATTGCAGTATTGCGGTCTACTTCACAAATCCAACTGGGAGCTCAAAGAAAGATAAATAAAGGACACTCATGGCACTTGATAGTACGTTTAAGACTAATTAACCCCCCTGGCGGTCTATTAAAAACCGCCAGGGGTCAGCAGAGCAGTTTTTTTTTTGTTTTTGTTTTTTTAAAACATGTAGCGAGCGCAGGGCTTTTGGATGTGAACGGGGCCTAAAGGACGTTTTTACCTTGTTTTTACATGTAAAATTAGCCCTTGACCTCCCACACTCTCCATTAGCTACCAAAATTTTGTTATTTACATTTTTTTTATTTTTTTTTTTTACAAATAAAATAAAACACATAAATAGTTACACCTTAGGGACTGAAATTTTTAATATGTATGTAAAGAGGATATATATTACTTTATAAATTAGGGATGGATGCAAAACTTAGAAAAATGCACCTTTATTTCCAAATATAGGTGCCATATATTGTACTAGGGAAAAATTTTAAACGTTGCAATAACCGGGACAAATGGGCAAATAAAATGTGTAAGTTTTAATAATGGTAGCATGTATTATTTTAAAACTAGAATAGCCCGAAAACTGAGAAATACATTTTTTCCCCATTTTTTTCTTATTCCTGTTAACCTCTTGAGGACTGCAGTGTTAAACCCCCCTAGTGATCAGGCCATTTTATGTAAAATGGGCCACTGCAGGCCAAGCTGCAGGGCCGCACAACTCAGCACACAAGTGACCCCCCCCCCCTTTCTCCCCACCAACAGAGCTATCTGTTGGTGGGGTCTGATCTCTCCCCATGTGTTTAATTTTTTTTCTATCACTCTAGGCCCGCCCAACCTTCCTCCCCCCACCAGCCAGTCACTAATCAGCTTATGCTATGACAGCCGATCACCTCTGATCCCCTGGAGGGGACAGCCGTGTCACACGGCTGTCCCCAGTACATCGCTGCTGCAAATTGCAGCGCTGTACTATGTAATTAGAGGTCGGTTTCGCCGTCTAATAGTCTCCCAAGCGGCTATCGCCGCTCAGAGACTGAAGGAGGGGCGGAGCTCCACCCCTCTGAGCAGGAGATGCATGTGCAGCCTGCGAGTGATCTCCTGCAAACTGCTGCCCCAGGCGTTTACGCCGATCGGCGTTAGGCGGTAAGCCATAGTCTTCAAAATTACAACAAATACAGGCTTGATATATCTCACTTTGCATGTAATTAGTCTATTTCATATATTAGTTTCACCTTTTAAGCTGAATTACTGAAATAAATGCACTTTGCAGGATATTTTAATTTTACAAGTTTCACCTGTATTGGCATCAGGATTAGTGGGTACTGGTATCAAGATGAATATAAAGTTCAAAAAGTACAGTGACCCAGGTACTTTTACCAGGGATGATGCTGGTGCCAGGCCTCTGCCTGATTGCTCGCAAGACCCCTGTGAATACCAACAACAAAGAGGTGGCACCCCACTGGCTGCAAAAGATGCTTGTCATTGTGGAACAGATATCTGTTCCACAATACCTAGCATCTTAAGCAGCCAGTGATGGACTGCCTCTTTCTTATTAGTGGGTACTGGTAGGCTGCAAGGTGGCCAATTGGAGCAGCTCTCTGAAAGAAGAACGGGCGGGCACAATTTACGACAAGGTCTGATTCTCGCTTTACAAACAATGGGATGCCGTTTTTTGTTGATGCGAGCACTGCTTTAAATATGAGCATCATCCAAACAGTTAACTGCTAACATTGAACTGAAGATTGCAAATGAGATCACAGCTTGCCAAAAGCCGTAATGGAATAGTAACAGAGCAAAGCTTAGTAAATAAACAAGTGCATCTCTATTCATTCAAAGAACCAGAATAATTCTTCAAATTTACGGCATTAAGTTTTGGGGCCCTCTACACATTAAATTTACTCAAATGCCAGAGACAAGAACATTTTGTGTAACAGAAACGGTTTTCTTTCTGACCCACCATCTGAAGTTCCGCTGTGTATCAAGTAGCTTTTTGTACTGAAATTTGTGTAGGCTGCTGGTATCCTGCACTCTAAATTCCCATGTACTCCAGCAATAATCAGCCTGTTTGTTTGTGCAGTTTCAATTACGACTGCAAATATTTAATGTTATAAATATTTCAACAGTTTAAAAATGACACTTGTGTTCATGTTCGCAAAGCACATCCAAGTTCAGTCTGTAATTGGTGAAACCAGACCGCACAGATATACGATACACACAAATACTAATCTATTATTATTCCTCAACAGCTAAGGATAAACTGCTTAAGAAGTTGATAATTACTTTAATCATCAAAAATTCCTTATTACAGGGATTGGAAAGTCATGGGCCAGATTGGATTCCCTAAAGACCTGGCTATACATCAATAGCTGTGGGCAAGACTTCATCCCCAACATTTTGAACACTTTATAATAATGTGATTGAAAAGGCTGTAATAACTAGTATATCTAGGACATAAACCTGGCTTCAGATAATAGACAAACTACCAGAGCATTCTTAAAGTGAACCTCCAGACTAAAAATCGACTCCGCAGCACTGAAAAGGCCTGGTGTTTCTTTAACAGTTTCACGGCATCAGAACTTTGTTTCTCTTATACAAGACTAATTTTTAGCTGCACAGAAGAAAACTGCCCTTTTTCTCTATAGTGGGAAAACTGCCCGGGCATTTTTCCCCTGATGCTGTGCAAAGCATGATGGGATTTCTGATGTTGCTGCTCTCGTTCTGCTGTTTTGGTGAACACTTTTTTCTCTTACATTTTGAATCTGACATTTGAAGCCTAGGGTGCGCAGCTGGGAGGGATAATCAGGACACAGGACAGTTGGAACTGTGTCTCCTGCTCCCTGTCACCTCCTTTCAACCAAAAAGATGGCTGCCCCCATGACAAAGATGGCAGCCCCATGAATCACAAACATTTGCCTGTTCTTTTAAAACAAGGTGAGTAAGAGATTACCTATCTATTCTAATTAACATAACTAATGTAACTTAATGACAGTATGTTTGGTTAGGCTGAAGTTCCCCTTTAAAGGACAACTATCACAGTTATCTAAAATTCTAAACGCCACATATATTTCCAGTATTTACTAGCAAATAGTAATACAAAGGCTTCTTTTTAATATTTTCATGTGAAAAAATATGACATTTATAGAGAGCAGTTTTCACTGTGGGCATTACTATGGAGGACGGTGTCCAACATATAGAAACTATCAACTGAACTGCGTTCAGAATGAAAAAGCAGAAATATAGCTTCAAATGTGTGTAAATAATCATCAGCTGCAGCTCTGCCTGTGTGTTCCTCTCTCTCTGCCTCACAGTGTAAAGTAAACAGTTTACAGTCAGGTTACAGTTTAGCTCTGCCTCCCCATCCCCCAGATGCCGACACAAATTGTTACAAACAGCTGGTAAACTAGGCATTTTTTTCCACACAGGCTGTGATGATACACCTCTGAAAATCTTTCTATTGTTGCTGTCTAAAAACTCTATAGGTATGTGGGGTTTACAGAAGAACAGTTTGACAGTTGTTCTTTAAGTGTTTGCAGGTTATGTTCTGGCTTTAAAACCTGAATATACAATCAATAACAAAAGGAAAAAGTGATTCGGAATTGAAAATACACTTATGAGATAGTGAGCTGTAAGGCATAGTATGGATGATAAGTAGAAAATTAGTAATATAGAAAAGAGTAATTTTTATTTTCAGTTTCATAACATTTTTTAAGATTGCATCAGACTGTCACTGCTGCCTTTTAGTATGCACACACTGTAAGGCCATCAGTCCAAAACAGGTGGTCTGCATGTACGGTTGATGTGGCTCTGTAAATTTTAGAAGCTATAGGCTTGCTATACACTAGTGGTTTGGATGTAAGCCTGGATTCAGGGGCATACATAGATAATTTGCATATTCAGCTGAGATGCATTGTGGGAGAGCACAGTCCCTCACTTAAAGCTGAATTATCACAAATACCATCTGTTTTAAGAAGGCAAACTACATTGAGTGTTGGATTTTTAGTAGACGGACTTTTCAGTCTCTTTTAGTCCCCTATACTTTCCTAGTAGTTTTCGGTCAACCCTAGCTGCTTAGGTATTTTGTTTAAAGTGAACCTCCAGACAAAAAATCTACTTGGCAGCACTGAAAAGGGTTGGTGTTTCTTTAACAGTTTCACAGAATCAGAACTTTGTTTTTCTTACCCAAGCCTCATTTCTAGCTGCACAGAAGATAAGCTACACCCCATCAAAGAAATCTGCCGAGGCATTTTTGCCCTGATGCTGTGCAAAGCATGATGGGTGTAATGGATTGCGGAGATGCCGCCGCACGGTCTGGCAGCGGGGCGGCTGTCTCCGCGTTCAGACCGGCGGTTTCCGCACAGCAGCATGCGTCCGGTTTGCCTGGGCCTTCTAGTGCACACAGATGGAGAGCTACGCGCGTGCGCGCGCGCTAGAAGGCAAGCCCTTTATGCCAGTAGGAGAGGGATCAGCTGATCAGGTCGATCAGCTGATCCCAGCGTGGTTACTGATTGGCTGAGTGGCGCAGGGCGGCGCGGAGGAGCGCTGCAGTATATATAGATCTTGCTGGTCAGTCTCTGGTTGTCTGCCGTTGCGAATACTTACGTGTGAGCACTCAGACCTCAGTCAGATCCCACAGTGTGTTAAAACCAGGTGGACCTGGGAATTCACACTTAGCCAGATTACTGCTGTGTTATACTTTAGACCAGTTCCGGGGTGTTGAAACCAAGGACCTCACACCCAAGCTTAGGATCACTGTGTCATTGCTGTGTTATACTTTTAGACCAGTTGGGGGTGTTGAGACCAAGGACCTCACACCCAAGCTTAGGATCACTGTGTCATTGCTGAGTTATACTTTAGACCAGTTCCGGGGTGTTGAGACCAAGGACCTCACACCCAAGCTTAGGATTACTGTGTCATTGCTGAGTTATTCTCTAGACTAGTTCCTGGGTGTCGAGACCAAGGACCTCACACCTCAGACTAGGACTGTGCTTTATATCTGTTATGACTATTTGCTCTGTCGACCTCTCTCTTGCTTTCTGATTCGGTACCTCTGCATATCTGCCTACCTGTTGCCAAACCCTGCCTGTGCCGGTTACCGAATCAGCCTTCTGTCTCTGTACCTTATCTGCTCGTGTGTTGCCGACCTGGCCTGCCCGACCCTTCAGACTGCCACTCATCCCTTGAGTGCTCAGTCTATCTGTACTAAGCTGTGACACTATTCCACCAAGTGTCAGTTAGCTATTAGGACTCCTGCTCCTCAGAGAGTCCAGCCTGCTAAGCAGCCAGTGGCCTCTATTCCTCTGGAGTCCCCTGGCTGCAGTACAGTCTATTATCTGATCACCAAGTATCACTGGTAGCCAGGTTCTCTCTATTCCCTCTCTCAAGGAGATAGTCCCTGCACCGCCAAGAGCCACCTGCTTCTCAGGTGGTTCCTGGCCGAGCTGCCTGTGTCTCCCGCCTCACGGGAGATAGCCTACAGTTACACCAAACACTTACACTTCATTACGTGTCCAGAGGTTAGTCATACTTGTATTGTTGGTGATTCTGCAGATCATCCATGGTCAGGTGTGCACCTGTATTGTTGATGATTCTGCAGATCATCAATAATCAGATTATCTCTGTGCTGACACCAATCGTTACAATGGGATTTCTGATTATGTTGTTGTTCTGCTGTTTTGGCACAATTTTTTTTGAATTTGAGATTTGAAGCCTAGCGCGCGCAGCTGGGAGGGGTGATCAGGACACAGGAGAGTTGGAACTGTGTCTCATGCTTCCTGTCACCTCCTTTCAACCAAAAAGATGACTGCCCCCATGAAATCACAAACATTTCCCCTTTAACCACTTCATGACAACACAACGTATATATACGTCCACTGTATTTGTAGAGAGTGCTCTACCAGTTTGTTAATAAATGTGGCACATGTGGTATCATTTTAACCATGACAATTTGTAGAACACATTTTGGAGCTTCTTAAAGCTTGGTTCCATGTCACATAAAAATAGGTAGGGACAAACGCAACCAAAACAGAAAAAGTCAATTTCAAAATTTTAAACACACTTGGAAAAGTTGTAGGAAAACTACAAGAGACATATGTGATAACATTTTAACCGTGATAGGTAGTAGAATAAAGTTTAAGAATTTTAAGGTTGAGGCCCATGTCTTGTGTATTCTTTTTAGTCACAAACTGAATCAAAAGCAATTACATTTTTGCATATTCTGTACCAAAATAAAAATTAAAACAAAGTTACAGAATATAAAAGAAACAACATATTTTTACATTAGGAACTTGGCTTGTTAAATATGTATGCCATGATGGTATATTACTATTATTTTTGCAAATAATGTCTTGTAATTGATAGTGTACAATGAGATAACGAAAAATAGAAAAGACACACTTTTATTTCCAAATACAATATTGTCACCATACGTTGTACTAGGAACATAGGAACATAACCTAAATGTTGTTATAACCAGGATGGATAAGCAAATAAAATGTGTGGGTTTAACTTATAGTTAGCATGGTTTATTGTAAAGCTATACTGGATGTAAATGGGGAAATAGTGTTTTTTCTACTTTTCCCCTTATTTTCCCTTTAAAATGCATAGAAAATAAGGTAATTGCTAAACAAAATTATTACCCGCTAAAAGCCTAATTTGTCCTGAAAAAAAAAAATATAGATCATTTTAGGTGTGATAATTAGTAATAAAGTTATTGGTGAATGAATGGGATCAGCGCTGATATGTGAAAATTGCTCTCGTCCTGAAGTGGTTAAATACTCTTTCTCATAATTGGATTCACCTGTGTATGTAGGTAAGGGGTCACTGAGCTTACCAAGCCAATTTGAGTTCCAATAATTAGTTCTAACGGTTTTGGAATCAATAAAATGACGACAGTGCCCAAATGTATGCCTAATTTTATTTAAACAAATATTGCGCACTTTCTGTAAATCCAATAAACCTCATTTCACTTCTTAACCATTTAAGCCTTCTGGACGTAGACGCTACGTCTAGAAGGCCATGTGCGCTCCCGGCCGCGGATCGTTAGCCCAGGAATCAATCGGGACATGGTACCCGATGATTGATTCCTCTCCTCCGCAGAAAAAGCGACTGCTTCTCTCAGAAGCCTCGCTTTTTCTGCCTCTTACGTCCCCCTATGACGCCCTAAGCGTACATGTTACGCTTAGAGTGACGGCATGTTAACAAACTCAAGGTTGCCATCTTGTGGTCAAAAAGTATACATCCAAATGTAAAAAAAATAAACACATTTACATAAAAAAATTACTATTTACATCTCACCCTCCCAAAAATACCCAAATAAAATGTTTAATAAAAAAAAAAAAATACAATAAAAAAATAACGCGTAAATATTTACCCAAGGATCTAAACTTCTTAAATATTAATGTAAAGATGAAATTTTTCTATTTTTTAAGCTTGTAAATAGTGATGGCTTCCAAACGGAAAAAATGCACTTTTATTTCCAAATAAAATATTGTCGCCATACATTGTGATAGGGACATAACTTAAACGGTGTATTACCTGGGACTATTAGGCAAATACAATACGTGGGTTTTAATTATGGAGGCATGTATTATTTTAAAACTATAATGGCCGAAAACTGATAATTTTTTTTTTCTTTTTTATTATTCTTCCTGTTAAAATGCATTTACAGTAAAGTAGCTCTTAGCAAAATGTACCCCCCAAAGAAAGCCTAATTGGTGGCGGAAACAACAAACTTAACAACAAACAAAACAACTTAACTTGCAGTCTTCACCACTGGGAATAGGAGGCACGGATCTACGCAGCTCTGATCATGTGCGTAGCCTGGGAGTTCTAATTGATGGGGATTTAAACTTCAGAACTCAAATCTCTGCTGTGGTGAAATCATCCTATTTTCACCTGAAGAACATTGCAAAAATCAAGCACCTCATACCCCCAGAAGATCTGCCAACCTTAGTCCACGCCTTCATCACATCCCGACTGGACTACTGCAATGCTCTCTACACTGGCCTTCCAAAAAAGGTCTTGTACCGCCTACAGCTGATACAGAATACTGCTGCCAGACTGCTAACCAACCAACCCCGTCACTGCCACATAATGCCAGTCCTGCATTCCCTTCACTGGCTACCTATAGAATGGAGGGTCCTATTCAAGATCGGCCTACTGACATTTAAATCCCTGAATAATCTAGGCCCTGGATACATGAAAGATATGTTACAGCTGCGTAGCAATCCCAGCATTCTCAGATCCACAGGTTCTAATAATCTAGTCATACCCAGAGTCCACTTGGAAACTTTTGGTCCCAGAGCCTTCTGTCATGCTGCCCCTACGTTTTGGAACTCCTTACCTCAACAGATCAGGACAGCCCCATCCCTGGACGTGTTTAAATCCAGACTGAAAACCCACCTGTTCAGTCTGGCATTTGCAGAAATATAACTTTTGTTGTGTGAATACTTCATCCTACTACCAGCTACTGAATCTGAGAGAGCCTAAGCGCTTTGAGTCCTATGGGAGAAAAGCGCTATAGAAATGTTATTGTATTGTATATATTGTATAAAAAACAAGATATAGATCAGTTCAGTGTGATAAGCAGTGATAAAGTTATAGGCTAATGAATGGGAGGTGATAATTGCTCGGATGCATAAAGTGAAAACGACTGAAGGCTGAAGTGGTTAAATATCACTGTGTGTCTCCTATATGATATATTTAACTGACATTTTTATCGTAACAACCAACAATTCATACACGAAAATCATGACGATTAACAAGGTTGCCCAAACTTTCACGCGTGTGTGTATATATATATGTCCTAAAACATGGCTAGAGCTCCCCTTTATAAGCACTGAGTAGTTGGCAGGGGATCTTCTTCAGCTACACAACCAAATATAACACGACATGAAACAAGTCCCAATAAGGGATGTCACGTATGCGATGTGAAATACAAAATGTACTTTCTTCAAGTACTGAAATCAAGGAACATCCTGACCCGCTCTGCTGAAGATACAGAAGATGATTCAGGCCAAACCTTTCAAGGACTCCGCATTTATATTTACATTTTCAAAATCTGCACCGATGTCAATATACCAGAAACATGCTAACATTTTTTTTTTTAAGCTGCACGATTCAACACAAGGAAACAAATGGAAAATGTTTTCATAACCACAGATTTTGCTCATCTAGCTTCTCATGATGTTATAAATACACTGTCCTTGAGGTGCCAAAACTTGGTTTAACCACTATTTGTTGGTTTTCTGTGTTTTTATCCCTGTAAAACAGTGATAGTTAACTAAGTGTGAATTATTAGATTATTTTTCAGAAGAGGGAGGGATGTTTATTTAAGGACCACAATAGCAAAAGAAAAAAGTAAGCCATTAAAATCTGGCAGATCTGACGGGTGTTGAGCTAGTCAATCTCCTTATGGGGGATTGTCAAGGTTTTCTTTGTTTTCAAACCCCACACTTAAACACATTGGCGTCAATTCACCAGAGGTTACCAACCTATTTATCTCTTGGGAGGTAATTTACCTCCTGTGATATCTCCAAATAGCAATTCTCCAGAAGTATAGGGGAAAATATCGACAGAGAGAAATGCAAGAGATAAATGTGAGATAAGTATGAGATAAATAAGTGATAGTTAGTAGTTAGTTTTTCTCCAAATCACAATTCACCAGGGAAGAAAGGGGGTGTGGCCATTCGTTATTTTTTCATCTCTTTATCCCCTGAATGAACCTGGAGATATCGTGGTTTTCACACAGCAGCTGCTGCTGCTGTGGAAGATGGAGCCTTTTGAGCTTACTCTGTTAGGCCTGGTGCACACCAAAAACCGCTAGCAGATCCGCAAAATGCTAGCAGATTTTGAAACGCTGTTTCTTAGTTTTCTGTAGCGCTTCAGCTAGCATTTTGCAGTTTTGTGAAGCGTTTTTGGTGTAGTAGATTTCATGTATTGTTACAGTAAAGCTGTCACTGAACAGCTACTGTAACAAAAACCGCCTGGCAAACCGCTCTGAAGTGCCGTTTTTCAGAGCGGTTTGCGTTTTTCCTATACTTAACATTGAGGCAGAAACGCCTCCGCAATCCAAAATCTGCAGCAGCCCGGGAGTATGCGTTTCTGCAAAACGCCTCCCGCTCTGGTGTGCACCAGCCCATTGAAATACATTACCCAAGCGTATCCGCAGCCGCAAGCGGATCGCAAAACGCAGCCGAACCGCTCTGGTGTGCACTAGGCCTTAGAGCTTGCTTCTATTATGAGGAGACGAAGGCGCAGGAGGAGGGTCTGTTTAATCGCCCCTCGTATTTTTCGTGAGAGAACAGTTCTTGATAATTTTACTGAAACAGAGGTGGTGAAGAAGTTCAGACTCACTCGTGATATGATTTATGATATGATCCGGCAGTAAAAGGCGGGAATACTCTGGTCAGGTAGTGGTAAAACTCCGCCTCCTACCCACAATGCTTCACTTTCAAGCTTACAGAGAGGAAAAGTATCCCATGTAAATCATGAATACCGATTACCTAACTCTCTGCTTTCTCACACTTTTCTCATGCATATCTATCCATTATCCCCTGCTATCGAACACTTTTCTCTCTGTCCTCTCACACTGGTGAATTGACTCCAGAGTGTTAAAATACCTCATGAGATAAACTACCTACCTTTTTTCTCTTAGTAAATACTCTCTGGTGAATTGACGCCATTGGCCTCAATTCACTAAGCTTTTCTCCTGTCTTTAATAACTCTTCAAGAGTTGTTACCATGGTGATAAGGCATGTAGTATTCAGGAAACATTTTACCTCAGGCAAACCTAAAGTTAACTCTTCTGTCTTTAAGTTAACACTTCAATCCTTAAAATAACTCCAGAGTTAAAGACAGGCTGTTTATTAACTGCATGTGAAAATAACTACAGAGGAGGTAACTTAACTACAGAGGAGGTAACTTAACTACAGAGGAGGTAACTTAACTACAGAGGAGGTAACTTAACTACAGAGGAGGTAACTTAACTACAGAGGAGGTAACTTAACTACAGAGGAGGTAACTTAACTACAGAGGAGGTAACTTAAGGAATGAAGAGATAAGATAACTCTCTCTTATGTGGAGGTAAGTTTTCTCTTGCCTTATCTCCAGCATGATCTTAGTGAATTGAGGCCCATATCAGTACTGAACAAGCGGACAGGGTCAGTGGGAATTCAGTTATGTGCATACCGTAGTCATAAGTCCATTGTTGTCTAGGGCCAATTTAGGGGAAGCCAGCTAACGTATGTGGGTGTTTTTGGGGATGTGAGGAAAACTGTAGCGCCCAGAGAAAACCTATGCAGACGCAAAAAGAACATACAAAATTACAACTGCTCTTTGCTGGTCTTATGCTAGGTACACACATTGCAATTTTCTGACAGATTTACTGTCAGATCAACAATTTCCAACATGTCCGGTCTGATTTCCGATCGATTTTCCATACATTTCTATGGAAAATCGATCGGTAGTCAGATCGGACAGGTTTGAAATAGTCGATCTGACAGTAAATCTGCCAGAAAATTGCATTACAGATTTCTTTTGAATCTTCAGAATCCCTGCTAATGGCAGTATGTGCCAGCATCTCTAGGAAGAAGGTTACAGGCTACAGGGAGTGGCAGGAGGCGCTGTCAGCACCCGGAATTCTAGAAGGACAACTGTGCTTAGTGCACATGTACAGGCTGTTGGTAAAAGGGGTAATTGAGGTATGATGGAGATGAGGAATATATTTGAGGAAGCAAAGTCAGTAATGCATTATAACTGGCTAATGGACCAGTGAAGAATTTGGAGGTGAGCTTGCGTATTTACGCCACAAGTTTACTTGCCAAAAAAATAACTTTCTGACAAATTAAACACACCAATCAAAGATAACACTTAGGTTCTCACAATAACTTTGGAGTTACTAATTGCCAGTCAGAAGAGTTGTTTTGCAAAGTTTTGCTGGTCATGCTGACTGCAGAGAGAACTACAAGCAAACTTTATTTTCCTAATTAACCATTTTAATTAATTTTCCCACACTAACATTGGCTTTCAATAGCTCGAAAAGGCACATTTCTTCTCTGCAATGGACATGAGATAAAATCTTGTTCACAGAATACTGTGTAAGTGAAAACAGCTGTGTAAGTGAAGAGATGTTGACACAGAGAATATATGCATTTCTCACATTACAAGCAGATAGTTAATGCAGATGACAAGCTGCAGTGAAAGTCTTGATCTGCAGAATAATAAGACATATGCAGTATCTGGCAGTATGCTAAGCTGTAGCTTCTTTCACAGATGTCATTTTACATTCAATTATATTAAAACACACACTAATTAGCTTACGTACTCAACCAAAATGATGTTTCTGTGTACATGAATTTGTGAAAGGTACCGCTGGAAAGGTTTATTTTTTGGCTTGCGTTGGTATAATTTAGTACAACTGGTTACAAAAAAAAACAACTATGAAATCTATGTGCTTACAGAATTTCAATGTGAATACTTAATAGAATTAACAGTCAATTACTCAGTTCAGATAAGTTGATCTACTGGAGTTGGAGAACACAAATGAACCGGCAAACATCGGTTTATTTTTTTTAAACCTCTGCTATCAGAGGGCATACAGTTGTAATCCTTTTTGGTTTATATCAAAACAGTGTGGATTTCTTAAAGGATACCTGAGGTGACATGTGACATGATGAGATAGACATGTGTCTGTACAGTGCCTAGCACACAAATAACTATGCTGTGTTCCTTTTTTATTTTAAAGGTTAATGAATGGGTTTGTATAGTATTGATGCATGCACATGCCTATAAGCAAGAGTTTGCATGGACCATTAATGTTAGGCACAATCTCAGTAAATTAACCCACAGCAAGACATTTTCTGGGTAACCAATGTGCTCCACAATCTCAGTAAGAGCCACAGCAAGACCTAGCCTGGACCAGCAATGTTTTCCACAATGGCCTCGATTCATAAGAGTGAGTGCGGTAGTTCAGAGACGGGCGGGAAATTACCGCTAGCGGTAAATTAGGGTTTTTGCAGTGAATTCATAAAAAAAATTCAGAGTGCGAGGCAATTGCGATAGCAGGCGGTAAGTATGCATAAGTGTGCGGTGTGGTGCGGAAAGCTGTCGGTATAATTTGCTGAGTGCAGTAGTTTGCCGCTGACTTCCTAATGGCAAGGTGCATGCTGGGTAGAAGTGGGCAGTTTTAGACACGTGACATTTTTAATAAATTAATATATACATAATATATATATATATTCTTATAAATTATCTAACTCTGTACGATTTCTAAAAGCCTGGGTAATATTACAACCACCCTTCCTCCTCTGCACCCTAAAAATTCCATAACATTAAGTTGAAAGGGCTCCATTTGTCACCTACAATGCTACTGTGTAGAGGAAACTCGCCAGGTCTTTGTTGGCGATAACATTCTATTTATCGCTTCCCCTTTTTTTCATGAATACACTTCATTCAGTTTACCGACACAAGCAATGTTTTCATTACCACACTATTACCGCACTGTAAAACATGCATAAAACATGCGTTAAATTTTATGATTCCACTATCAACAACATACCATGCGGTAATTGACCACTTGGGCGATAACGCATGCGGTAATGCTTTATGAATTGAGGCCAATCTCGGTAAATAGATCCAAGACAAGATCTTGCCTGGACCATCAGAGTTCTCCACAATCTCAGAAAAGAATACCACAGAAAGAAATTGCCTGGACCACCAATGTTCTCCACAATCTCCATAAAGCATGCCAGAGCAAGAACTTGCCTGGATCACCAATACTCTCCACAATCTCAGTAAAGCATGCCACAGCATGAACTGGCCTGGACCACCAATGTTCTCCACAATATCAGTAAATAAATCCAACGCAAGATCTTGTCTGGACCATCAGTGTTCTTCACAATCTCAGTAAAGCATGCTACAGCAAGAACTTGCATGGCTCACCAATACTCTCCACAATCTCAGCAATGCATGCCACAGCAAGAACTTGCCTGGACCATCAAAGCCCATCCCGATCTCAGTGAAGCATGCCACAGCAAGAACTTGCCTGGACAACTAATGTTCTCTATTATTTCAGTACATCAATCCAAACACGTAATCTGAATGTTGCACAGAAACCTTTCCACACCACAGCCATGATTTATCTTAAATGCTAAAAACTAGTGAAAAGTGGATTTCATTTTTTTTATTATTATTATAAACCAGTGGTAATTTGGGACTGTGTTTAATACATGCTTTCTATAAGATAAAATACAGAATACCTGATATTTAGCGTTAAGATTAAAAATAGCCTTAGACTTAGAAATTAACCCACAATACTCAAAGTCATCCCCTGCCATCCCCAGGTAAGACAAGGAACAATACTGGTATACTGGTAATACAATATTGATTGTTTCCTTGAAATTGGTTCATAAGTTTGATGTTAGCTTGATTGACAAAAGATTGAGAGCCCCATGATGGATGCTCTAAAAGATGTTGATGCTATAGATGTCTGCTTGCAATGCTATACGTGGTGCAGGATCCATACACGTCCACTTATAAGTGTTACTTATGTTTGTCATCTGCGAATAAACTGCTCAAGCATAGGTCCTAAACCGTACAATTAGAAATGTCTGTACATAACTAGGGATTGAAAAGGAAGAACATTAATTTAGAATGCACTGCCCTATTTAAACCAACTTTTATGCCAATGGAGTTTCAATGGAAACTGTGCACTTGATTTTTTTTTTGGGGGGGGGGGGGGGGGGTGTAGTCAAAGAAAAACCCTGGATAGTGAGAACGATAAGCATTAGAATAATATTAAAATGGTCATTATCCCAGTCTGAAAAAAAAAATAACTCCTAGGCACTAGGAGTTTTTTCAAAAGCTCAGACAGAAATGGATATATACCTACATCGAGCAACCACCACCCAAGATGGATTAAAAATGTCCCCAAGGGGCAGTTCTTAAGAATGAGAAGGAACTGTACTACCACAGAGGACTATTACCAACAGAGTGGAACCCTTAGGGGGAGATTTATTGAGAGAGGGTACAGAGAAGAGGCGTTAGATAAACACGTACAGGAGATTAGTAAGAGGGATAGAAGGGAACTCATTTTTGGAGAGGGAAGAAAAGCAAATGAAGATAATCAGGAGCTGGCGATCATAACGGACTACAGCCCTCAGTATTGGAATTGGGAGAGGGTGGTTAATAAGCATTGGGGTATCCTGGGCACTGATCATGTATTAAGGAATATTATATCGGAAAAACCGAGGTTTGTATATAGAAGGGCCCCAAATTGGAGGAATCTAATGGTCCCCCAGCTGTGTAGACCCCCCAAAAAGGGAAGAGAGATTACAAGGATGGCAGGAGGAAGGTTTTTTTCCTTGCCGGAAATGTAAAGCATGCAGAGAGGCTAATCCAGTAAAAACAAAGGAAGTTGTATCATGTGCCAATGGACATAAGTTTAAAATCAAACAGTTCATAACCTGTAATGATAAATATGTGATTTATGTATTATGGTGCCCGTGTGGTTACCAATATGTCGGGTGGACAACTAGACAGTTGAGGGAAAGGATGGGAGAACATACTAGAAATGTTCAAAAAGGGCAAATACAACCACAGTGTTCCAACACATTTTGGGGAATGTCACAGATGTGACCCTAAGCTTATGTCATTCTGTGCGTTGAAAAAGATCAAAGCAGAATGGAGGGGGACTGACATGCTATGAAAAATATCACAGGAAGAAACACGATATATATATGAAATGGGAACGTTGAGACCTAGGGGTCTCAATATCGATATTGACCTGGTTTGCTTTTTGGGAGAAACTTGAATGGGGAGAGTTGTGTAATAGGGGGAATAAGTAGGGGTGGGAACATATGGAATAAGGGTGATTTGATGTCCTGTGAGGATAAACCTCTGTCTGATAGATGAAGCCTAATAGTGATTGTGAGTAGAAGTAATAGTGAGTAGAAGTATATGCCTCACATAAGGACAACTGGTGTCCAAATGGCAAAGAATTTATTTGTATGATGAGGAAGTTTTAATAATATGTAGGAATTGTATAAGGATGTATATGCCTAATGTATTTTAATCTGGGTAGCACACTAATATATATGGGTAGTACACTAATATATATGAAGATAACCTCTGGAGATAAAAAGATATTGATGTGAAAATTAGGGTATATTGTGGTTTTAGATTTTGTTTTATATGTTCTTAAATGTAAAACGGACTCTCTCAGTATTGGGGAATGCGTTGGGAGTTCTGGATTTGGCATGCTGGGCTGAAAGGATGTCTAATATTAATAGAGAGAGAATAATAAAATGTGTAGGTATGCAGGGTGTTTATCGCCTAGTATGCTGACTCTCATATTGTTGCGTATAAAAGCTTGACTAAAAGGATGCGGAGGCTGTGCATAGCACAAGAAGTGCACGACTAGAGGGACAAGGAGGCGTTCTAAAAGATAGTTGGAAAAGCGGCGAGACTGGAGCGAAAGGATTGGATGACCTGGAGGGAGGGGGCGGAACTTTTGGGGTTAAAGCACTCCTGGCCAATCAGGGCCCCAGCTCCTGATGAGTTACGTACTGTGACGAAACTAGTCGGGCGGGACCCTAGACGGCGTGGATTGCACGGCAAAGAGCGGGGCAACGTGGAAATCACACGGAAGGCTGACCGCACGGCACCCAAGCCGGGTAGCAACGCAACATTTGGAGAGCCCTCCGGAGGCCACCAATACAGGGGAGAGCCCGTTGGAAAAAACTCATGCTGTTCTTTTATGGAGTAAATTGTAAGTGCAATAAATTTTAAAGCTTTTAAAGTTCATACAGTATTACGCTATGAGAGATTCTTTATTTGGAGGTAAAAGGTCAGCAGTCTTGGGATAGTATCAAGAATTGGCATAATCCACGGTAAGAACATCAAAGACACAGATCGATAAGGTCGGGAGTGACCTGGGAATAACCCCAAGGCGTGATTAAGACCTAATTGGGGGTCTTTGAAGAGGGTGAGTCCCTTTCCAATATTTGGTGTGGTGGTGTTGAGAATCAAGTCTACAATCACAAAATAGAAGAACTTTATATGAGAGAGAGGTCTTCCTCCTTCAGTAGCAGGACTGTGTAGCGCTGTTATATTGAATCCAAATTGAACTGTCCTTAAAAATATTCGCGCACTGCCCGATTTGTTTGTATACACTTGCGCATCTCAATTGTGGTGTATTCCTCCAAATTGTAAGAAGAGGAATATGGAGGCTGCCATGTTTATTTTCTTTTAAGCAATACCAGTTGCCTGGCTGTCCTGCTGATCCTCTGCCTCTAATACTTTTAGCCTCAGACCCTGAACAATCATGTAGTAGATCAGGTGTTTCGGACATTATTGTCAGATCTGACAAGACTAACTCGTTTCTGGTGTTATTTAGCCAAATACATCAGCAGGGTTGCCAAATAACTGGTATTGTTTAACAGAAAAATAAATATGGCAGCCTCCATATTCTTCTCATTTCAGTTGTCCTTTAAGGAACAGAGCCGTCCTTTCCCTTTATAAACAGTAATTGCTGTAATTGGCTCACAGTAATCAAACAATTTGGCTCCTGACTGAGATACGGAGGTCTGCTGTCAACGTGACAGCAGAGAGAGCGGGCTGCAGCGTCACAGAATGTAGGGAACCATGGGCAAGCAGAATGAGGAAGTTGAAATCTATGACCTGGAAGGCTTAGGTGGACTTTACAACTACCCTGGGCCAGAACAGGTTAAGCTCTGTCTGTGGACTTTTAAAACCTTGTACAATTTTGGTTTCAGATACCAAGAAGAGATAACGAAACATGAGATCTTTACTTGAACCCTCCATCCCACAAACAAATCGAACTTGATGTTTCCCAAGGTCCACTTTAGGTCCTCTTTCACACATGAAGCTGAACTGCATGTTTTTTGGGCACTTCGGCCTCTCGTCTGCCAGACACCAAATGCCAGCAAGAATTTAATGCAGACGGATATCAGCAGGTGTAATCCAAAGTGTAAGCCATTTGACACGAGTTGTGATTCACCGGCAGCAACAAACTGCATCAGGTCAAGCCCGAGTGCAGCTGCAGCTATTTACAGATGTGACCGCATGTGATGGTCGCCTCTTCCCTGCCCATACAGAGAAACAGCAAGTACCCAGCCAGCACATGGGGGGAGCTGGCAGGCTGTGCATTCACTGCCTGCAACTGCCTTTGTGAGGAGAGCTTAATATACAGCATTATTATTATTAATGATTTATTTAGTGCCAGCACCTTCCATGGTGCTGTAAAAAAGAATACAGGGTATAATAACAATACAAAATAAACGATACAACAGTTAACAATACAAGACAATGACAATAGTGGAGTACAGCTGATGCAGTAAACAAATCCACTAAAGATTTTTACATGGGGTGAAAGATATGCACACACATTACACAGCATTGTGAGACCAAAGGGGAAGAAAGCCCTGGCCAAAAGGCCTTACAGTCTAAAGGTTTAAGGGATAGGACAGTAGGTAAGGGGGAGCTGTACATGAGGTGGTAAAAATGGTGGTCAGTGGCCAAAGTTCAAGTTGTACCTAAAAAGGATAAGTGTGGGTAAGTGGCGGATGTGTTGAGGGAAGGTGTTCAGAGGAGGGGAGAGGATCAAGAGAAGTTTTGTAAGCAGGAATGAGAATAGGTGACCAGAGAGGAAGACAGGACATGTTACATGCACTTTTTCACTTGCACTCCACAATCCGTAGAACTTATTCTAACAGGCAGTCAAATAAATTGCAATCTCTAGGCATTTAAAAAAAAAAAAATCTAAAACTCCATTTACTTTTTTTGAGTCAAAATGTTGCATCTAGTGCTTAGAATTCCCTAAGACATTAGCAGTAAAAATGCTATTATTTGTTAGGTAAGTTGTTTGCAACCTTAAGATCTGCATTTAGTCAGATGGTAAGCTTCTGAACATATACTAAGTACACATGTAAAGTAAAGAAAACTGGTTGTACAGATGTGTACAAGTAATATTCCTTAAAAGACATTCCTGGAATAGTTAAAAGTTATAAGGCTATGCAGAAGGCCTTGTCTTTCAAGTGGAGGGTCATTTAAAGAGCGTAGCTTAGTGAAAACCCTCGGTCAGGCTTCTGGGTCACGTGCGAAGCGTGACATATGAGACGTGTACAGGATAAAAGGCTTACACTCAGAGAAGCAGGTTATTGATGTTTACTTTTAATCTTGCAAGTAGTCATTTCTCTTCATGAAAACATAGATGTGAACGGAGAGTCGTGTAGGCCATGAGTATTGACTGAAAATATATCTGTGTATAATATGGGATAAGAGAGTGATGAGAAGAATTAGAAGAATCCATTAGTTGAGCTGCTTTTTATTGGAAATACAAATTCAGTTTCACTTGTTGGAAATCTACATGGCTAATGAAAAAGACAGGCCTGCTAGTTAATATAAGAAAGAACCTCAAAGTTCATAACCCTAGATTGATCCAGTCTGTGCATTTGTTTGCTAATGAAATGAAAAAGCCTGGTGTACTCTGCTGATCTGTACATTCCCATGGCATCGGTTATTATGTATACAATGTGGAATTCTTAATCAGCAGCAATATTCAGGCAATGTAAGGGATATTATTTTTGTTGATAAAAAGCCAAGACCGTGACCTTAAGCTACTAATTATAATGAAGTGAAGATGGATGCAAGCACTTTACTTGAAGGTGAAAGAATGGATTACTCAGAGAAGCCCATGATCACAAAAATAGGTGCAGCAATAAACTGGGAAGATAAACCAACAGCTCTGGTAAATGCTTTTCAACAACAGGTTAGAACAAAGATGCCTGGTAAGTGTAAAGATGCATTCCAGTGAACCTGAAGTGACATGAGACATTATGCAATAAACATAGGTACATAATGCACTAGAAATTGACTAAAGCCCCTCTCCTTTTCCAGTACAGAAAGTATAAAAAAAAAAAAAAAACAAGCAAAAAACCCTAGAATTGGTATCTATGCAGATGAGCTTTTTCAACAGCTTGTTGAATTGAGCCAGATGTCCTGAAAAGTTAAAGGCTGCTGATAAGGTTTAAGTGCTGAAAAGTTCTAAAGGCTCATACACACGCACAAACAATCTGCCTCTGAAGAAGCTGGTTTAAACCAGCGAAACAGCTGTCAGGCATCTGATACCCCGACTGCTATGTACCTGCTATTTCCCCCACCGGAATAAAGGGATTTTAAAGAAGCGGTGCCTCCTCCTTCGCTTTCTACTACACTGGATATCTTTCAAATGTGTCTGTTGGACGATAGTTGGGTGTGGGTACAGCTGGCAAACAACCAGATGACCAACTGAGAACAGGTTGTTTGCCAGATCCAACCGGAGGATAAATCTGACCAACTATCATGCAGGTTGGAATGTGTGTACAAGTCTTTTGAACAACTTTGTTGTTTATGAATGCGGACATGATGTGCAGTTTGTCATTTAGCTTGCACGCATAGTGTATTTAAGTAAGTTGGTTGTCATGTGTGCACGTACTTGTCAGGCAAACAACTTTAAAGGAATACTGTAGGGGGGGGTCAGGGGAAAATGAGATGAACTTACCCGGGGCTTCTAATGGTCCCACGCAGACATCCTGTGCCCGCGCAGCCACTCACCGATGCTCTGGCCCGCCTCCGGTTCACTTCTGGAATTTCAGACTTTAAAGTCTGAAAACCACTGTGCCTGCATTGCAGTGTCTTCACTCCTGCTGATGTCACCAGGAGCGTACTGCGCGGGTCCAGTACGCCCTTGGTGACATCAGTGGGAACGAGGATATGGCAACGCAGGCGCAGTGGTTTTCAGACTTTAAAGTCTGAAATTCCAGAAGTGAACCGGCGGCGGGGCTGGAGCATCGGTGAGTGGCTGCGCGGGTACAGGATGCCTGCGGGGGACCATTAGAAGCCCCGGGTAAGTTCAACTCATTTTCCCCCGACCCCCCCCCCCCCCCCCCACAGTATTCCTTTAAAAACAAACTAAAAATATGAGATTCTGTTCTTGGTTACATATGTTCTATTCACCATTAGTACTACACATAGAATTATCTTTTAAGTTTATTTTAACTTCAGGTTTGTTTTACCGTTATAGGTTCCAAACTCCCTATACTTATTTACAGAGACACAGTGGAAGCTGCCACTGTCCACCTTAAGGTGGCCACACACCATACAATTTTTTAAATATCTGTTCAATTTAAGAATTGCAATCAACTTTTCTGACTGATTGTAACATTTCAAAAATATGACCAATGTACCACACACCTATGTTAAATTTTCCCCCAATTATGATAAAAATGATTGGAAACTGAGAAAATTGCATGGGTGTGTATACTAATAAATTGACAATCTAACACACACCATACAATCTTTAGAGATATTGAAGAAAAATATCTGGCATTCCAGATAGATAAAAATCGAAAAAAACGGGAAATCCGATAGGATTTTTCAGTTGTATGAAAAAAAAGCTTTTGATTTTTTCGGGAGATCCGATCGTTTTTATCGAATTACCGTAAAATCGGATCATTCTATTGTATCGTGTGTGGCCACCTTTAGTCTATAAAATGCTAAGTTCCTGATCAACATCGTGATACTCTGCCTTTAAAGGACAACAGACGTGAGAGGGATATGGAGGCTGCCATATTTATTTTCTTTTAAGCAATACCAGCTTCCTGGCTGCCCTGCTAATTCTCTGCCTCTAATACTTTTAGCCAGTGACCCTGAACAAGCATGCAGCAGATCAGATGTTTTTGACATTATTATCAGATCTGACAAGATTAGCTGCATGCTTGTCTCTGGTGTTACTCAGACTCGACTGCAGCCAAATAGATCAGCAGGGCTGCCAGGCAACTGGTATTGTTTAAAAAGAAAAAAATAAATGCATATGGCAGCCTCCATAGTCTTCTCACTTTAGTTGTCCTTTAATACTTTGGGAGTCTATTTATAAAGAGATGTTGAAGGGAGATTAAAGTTGCTGCCTAAAAAAGTGGTTCTCATAATATTATAGCACATACTTTTCAATAAAGGTGCTTGTCATGTATCCTCTGTTGTAGGTGACGACATATCGGGTAGTGCTGGTGTTCATAAACCAAAATTCACCCATTACCACACTTCAGCACCCAGAAATGTGGACGGAGTAAAGGGGAGGCACAAAGAGAGTGGTGAGAGGAAGTAGGTAAGGACTAAAAAAAAAAAAAAAAAACCCTTCAACCAGTATTGCGTTTTTTTGCATTGGTTAGAATGTGCTAGGCACGTTGTGGTGTAGTCTTTACATTTTGAGGACTCCACCCCAACTTCACTTACTCTACCTCCACCCCTCCCGCCCCTCCTCCTCCCCTCCCCCTCCTCCCCCCCAACTTCACTCACTCCCCAACTTCACTTACTCTCCCTTTCCTCCTCCCCAGCTACACTCACTCTCCCGTTTAATCTTTTACCGCCACAGTTTACTTTAAATAATTTTTCCCCACACAAAAGTCATCATGTTGGACTATGCTGTACAGTGTACATCCTGCAACATGTATGCATGCCTTGATCAGCGGATTGAGGGTGTTTACTGTTGCCCTGGGTGTGTGCGGGTTGCTCAGTTAGAAGCGGAAGTCGGAGAGCTAAATAAGCATCTCGCAACACTGAGACGCATACACAACATGGAGAAGAGCTTGGATCTCACGATCCAGACACTGGATGGAACCGTTGAAGATGAGGAGGTTGGAGTACAGCCGGACCAAGAAGCAGAGGCAGCCACTAGTTGGGTCACAGTTAGAAGGGGTAGGGGAAAAAGTGGCAGGGAGGCTAGTCCCGAGTTGTCCCTCACTAATAAGTATGCTTGTTTGCGTAATATTGGGGAGGATGATTCAGGAGTAGCAATGCTGCAGCAGGATGTGCTCCTTAGCAACCAAGGGGCAGACTGCTGTAACGAGAAAGGGAATAGGAGTGCAGCTAAGGCTAGACAGGTACTGGTGGTATGGAATTCAATTATTAGGCGCACAGATAGGGTAATCTGTCAAAGAAACCGTGAATGCCGTACAGTCTGTTGCCTCCCGGGTGCTCGGGTTCGGCATGTAGCGGAAAGAATTGACAGATTACTGGGTGAGGCTGGGGAAGACCCGGCAGTCATGGTACACATTGGCACCAATGACAAAGTTAGTGGGAGATGGAAGGTCCTCAAAAATGATTTTCAGGTACTTGGAGATAAACTTAAAGCAAGGACCTCCAAGGTGGTGTTTTCTGAAATACTGCCAGTGCCACATGCTACATCTGAGAGACAGGGGGAGCTTAGGGAGTTAAATAAGTGGCTGAGAAATTGGTGTAGGAAGGAAGGGTTTGGGTTCCTGGAGAACTGGGCAGACTTTGCAGTCGGCTACAGGTTCTACAGCAGGGATGGGCTGCACCTTAATGGGGAGGGTGCAGCTGCATTGGGGGAGAAGATGGCTAAACGGTTGGAGGAGATTTTAAACTAGGATCTGGGGGGAGGCGGATGAATAAAGTCTCAATACGTAGACAAGATGAGGTAAAAAGACAGTGGGAACCTAACATTATAGGGGGTGGAGAGGGGGGTGGGGACAGTGTAAAGATTAAGGAGGTTGGTAAAAATTCAAGTAGCCCATTTCATGTAAACAAAATTGGTAAATGTGGTGGTAAAAATATAAAGTGCATGGTAACCAATGCTCGGAGCCTTGCAAATAAAATAGACGAACTAGAGTTCATTCTGAATGACAAAGGCTATGACATTGTGGGAATAACAGACATGGATGGATGAAAGCCATGACTGGATAGCTAATTTAAAAGCATACAATGTGTTTAGGAGGGATAGAACAGGGAAAAAAGGTGGAGGGGTTTGTCTCTTTGTTAAGAATTCTCTTACAGCTGTCCTCAACGATGAGATGGAGGAAGATTGCGAAGATGTGGAGTCCGTTTGGGTAAATATTCATGGTGGAAATAAAAGTTGCCAATTGCTTATTGGGGTATGCTACAGGCCACCTCTTATTAATGAAGCTGCAGAACTGCGATTACTACAGCAGATTGAAAAAGTTGCAAGTAAAAATGAGGTCATAATTATGGGCGACTTCAACTTTCCAGACATTGACTGGAGTATTGAGGCTACCCATTCTGGTAAAAGCAGCAGATTTCTGGCAGCACTACAGGACAATTACTTGACTCAAATGGTAACTGAACCAACTAGGGGGAATGCGTTACTGGATCTGATCATTTCTAATAGACCAGATAATGTATCAAATGTGCAGGTTCAAGAATATTTGGGAAATCGTGATCACAACATGATAACGTTTGATCTGGTGACGGATAGGCCACGGGGCAGCGGGACCACTAAAACTATGAATTTTAGAAAAACAAAGTTCAATCAAATTAGGCAGGCACTAAGTTTGGTGAACTGGGATAATGTACTACAAGGGGAAGCCACTGAAGGGAAATGGCAAGCTTTTAAACTTATACTCAATCAATATTGTAGTATGTATATCCCATATGGAAACAAAATATCTAGGAATAAAAAAAGGCCTCTATGGATGAATAGAAAGGTTAAAGATAAAATGAAGAGGAAAAAGAATGCCTATACGGTCTTAAAAAAGGAGGGGACCGAGGCTGCACTAAGCAATTATAAGGAGTGCAATAAAAATTGTAAAAAAGAAATTAGACAGGCAAAGATTGAAGCTGAAAGGATATCAAATCTAACCCAAAATTTTTTTACAAGTACATTAACTCTAAAAAAAGAAAGGTTGACTGTATAGGACTCCTAAAGGATGAGGGTGGGAACTCAATGGTGGATGACCAAGGTAAGGCAGAGTTATTAAATGCTTTCTTTGCTTCTGTTTTCACAAAAGAAACAGCACTGTTGCAAACTACAGAGGTGGAAGAGTCTCAATCTTCTAACTGTAATATTAAATACTTAACGCAGGAAGAAGTGAAGGCAAGACTAAATAAATTAAAAATAGACAAGGCACCTGGCCCGGATGGCATGCATCCTCGGGTCCTAAGGGAATAAAGTTCAGTTATAGATAAACCCCTTTATCTTATCTTTTGTGACTTTCTTGCAACTGGCAGAGTCCCAGTGGATTGGCGTACAGCCCACGTTTTCCCATTATTTAAGAAGGGCAAAAAATCAGATCCAGGAAATTATAGACCTGTAAGCTTAACATAAGTTGTATGCAAACTATTTGAGGGGTTACTAAGAGATACTATACATGACTTCATAGTAGAAAATAATCTTATTTCTCAGCATCAACATGGGTTTACTAAAGACAGGTCCTAAAAAACACAAAACAATGCTGCGCCACCCCACTACTAACTAACGTCTCTATTAAACTAAAGTGCGCTGTGTCCAATCCTCTTGAGATACTTTGTATAAAAATCAATCCACTGCGCGCTTATAATCTGAAAAGAAAGACCTAGAATAGTGTAATACTGTTACAGGCATACAATAATTATCACTCCTTAATCGTGCTCGTGCCAAAAAGAGTGTCCACTCGTGACCCCACCACCTCTAGTAACAGAGCGGCTCACCAGATTGAAGCCACCTATGCACAGGTGGGAGCCTCGCTTATTATGTGGTGTACTAGGAACATCAGCATTCCACATCCATTAGTCAGGTAAAAAAAGGCCTCTCTTTTATTCTTAGATAAAACACAAAATAAAACTCATTGCGCAGTATTCAAGCACTGATTAAAAAACAATCCTGCGCCTCTCGCGCCCGTATCACACTTACAGGATCCACATGGTGAGATCAGCTTATCACAGCGGCTGGGAGTGCGTGGAGCGGGACATAGCGGGACGCCGCGAACGGTCCGGTGGAAGGAGACGCACGGAACCCCAAGCCCAGCCGCTGTGATAAGCTGATCTCACCATGTGGATCCTGTAAGTGTGATACGGGCGCGAGAGGCGCAGGATTGTTTTTTAATCAGTGCTTGAATACTGCGCAATGAGTTTTATTTTGTGTTTTATCTAAGAATAAAAGAGAGGCCTTTTTTTACCTGACTAATGGATGTGGAATGCTGATGTTCCTAGTACACCACATAATAAGCGAGGCTCCCACCTGTGCATAGGTGGCTTCAATCTGGTGAGCCGCTCTGTTACTAGAGGTGGTGGGGTCATGAGTGGACACTCTTTTTGGCACGAGCACGATTAAGGAGTGATAATTATTGTATGCCTGTAACAGTATTACACTATTCTAGGTCTTTCTTTTCAGATTATAAGCATGCAGTGGATTGATTTTTATATAAAGACAGGTCCTGTTTGACTAACATGCTCAGCTTTTATGAGGTAGTGAATGCTAATATGGATATTGGGAATGCTGTAGATGTGATATACTTGGACTTTGCAAAGGCCTTCGACACTGTTCCCCACAAAAGTCTGGTGCAAAAGTTGAGGATGCAAGGACTGGGGAAGAGTCTGTGTTCATGGATAGGGAACTGGCTAATGGACAGAAAACAAAGAGTTGTGGTCAATGGATCGTACTCAAAATGGAAGACTGTTAGCAGTGGGGTCCCACAGGGGTCTGTTCTGGGTCCAGTGCTCTTCAATTTATTTATTAATGACCTAGTAGATGCAGTAGTGAGCAATGTTGCTATTTTTGCAGAGGATACAAAATTGTGCAGAATCATCAACTCTCAGGAAGATAGTGTCATATTGCAACAGGATCTGGATAGGATGGCTATATGGGCACATACATGGCAGATGAAATTCAATGTTGACAAATGTAAAGTCATGCATTTTGGACGCACTAATGGTCTAGCACCATACAAAATAAATGGGATACAGTTGGGGACATCAAACTTGGAGAAGGACTTAGGAGTACTCATTGACAACAAGTTAAATAATCATACTCAATGCCAAGCAGCTGCAGCTAAAGCTAACAAAATTTTGGGATGCATTAAAAGGGAAATAAAAACTCGAGATGCTAGCATAATATTGCCCCTGTTTAACTCTCTAGTAAGGCCACATCTGGAATATGGAATTCAGTTCTGGGCACCACATTACAAAAAGATATTGCAGTTTTAGAGCAGGTGCAGAGACGAGCAACAAAATTGATACGTGGGATGGAAGGTCTCATTTATCAAGAAAGGTTAGATAAACTGGGTTTATTTAGTCTAGAGAAAAGACGCCTTAGAGGGGATCTAATTAACATGTATAAATACATTAGAGGGCAATATAATAGCTTGGCGGATGAGCTTTTTGTCCCTAGGCCTTCTCAAAGGACTAGAGGACATGATCTGCGCATGGAGGAAAAATGTTTTAGCCATTTATTTAGGAAAGGGTTCTTTACAGTAAGAGTGATTAAGATGTGGAATGCATTGCCACAGGAAGTCGTTATGGCAAACTCTATACCTGCATTTAAAGGGGGCTTAGATGCTTTCCTTGCGTTGAAAGACATCCATGGCTACAATTACTAGGTAATGCCTAATGAAGTTGATCCAGGGATTTTATCTGATTGCCATCTGGAGTCGGGAAGGAATTTTTCCCTTTTGGGGCTAATTGGACCATGCCTTGTAAGGGTTTTTTCGCCTTCCTCTGGATCAACAGGGATATGTGAGGGAGCAGGCTGGTGTTGTACTTTATACTGGTTGAACTCGATGGACGTATGTCTTTTTTCAACCAAAATAACTATGTAACTATGTCATTTGCACTTTACATAAGTGAACCTGACTCACTGAGCTCATTAGAAGAGCCACTGTGCCATACATGTCATGAGTTGTGAACCTAGGTCATAGAACAATAGTCAGGCTTCAGGTGTGGAATGGCATAAATATGTTGGTGGATTGTGTATAAATCATTCCTTGAGTAACTGATCCAAAACAAGTATACAGCCAAAATAGGCAGCATGCTTGTTTGAGGTCTGCAATTAAAAATACTGAGGACAAAAGCTCAGCATGGCAGACAAGCAGTTAGTGTACATGAAGTGACATGAGCTTAACATAGGTACATATAGTGTTAGTCCTAAAATTACTTGTTGTCTGTTTTCTAGTACAGCAAGTGTTAAAAAAAAAAAAAAGCTCGGATTACCACCAAGGTGGTTAAGGACAAGAGACTGCTGGTATAAAAAACAGGTTTACTGATGACAAGGATAAGATTGGCTTACAGTGATCACGGGGTAAGGAGCCAATTAAATCGGCAGCCAGGTCACTTACTACTGTGCAAGTGCTGGCTCGGTGGCACGCATCCTTGATTGCGCTTCATGTGGCCGGGAGTGCCCTGAACAAGCGCACCTTACTGACTTGGTACACTTATGGGGACTTTTACAAAAGAATTGATAGGGATGAAAGTGAACTGGGGGAGCAGTGGAAGGACTCCTGCACATACGTGCCTGTTCCTTCTGTTTGCACAAATGAGTTTGACTCAGGTATCCTTTAACCAATTAAGCCTTTTGGACGTAGCTGCTATGTCTAAAAAAACTGCTGCGCGCTCCCGCACCGCCTCCCCTTAGCCCGGAGATCAATGAATGGGAACATAGTTCCCATTCATTGATCTAAGTCCCCATTAGAAAGACCGATGGCTATAACAAGCCACAATCTTTCTGAAGAGAAAAAAAAGTTTCACGTCCCACCCTTCACTTCCTGTGAGCGTGATCGCATGCTTACAAGATGGGGAAAAAAATGACTGAGGCCATCTTGTGACCGAATAGTAAAATTACCTCTACATACATTTTTTTTTAATAAACACACAATCAATTACCTTTAAAATTAAAGGTTTACCTCCCACACTTCAAAAAATACACAAATAAAATTTGTAATAAAAAAAAACAAATAGTTACCCAAGGGTCTAAACTTTGTTTAATATGCATGTCAAGAGGGTATATTACTATTATTTTTTTAAAGTATAAGCGTGCAAATAGTGATGGAGGCAAAACTGAAAAAATGCACCTTTATTTCCAAATAAAATATTGGCACCATACATTGTGATAGGGACATAATTTAAATGGTGTAATAACTCGGACAAATGAGCAAATAAAATATGTGGGTTTTAATTATGGTAGCATGTATTATTTAAAGCTATTATGGCTGAAAACTGAGAAATAATGCATTTTTTACATTTTTTTCTTAATATTCCCGTTAAAATGCATTTAGAAAAAAATAATTCTTAGCCAAATGTACCACCCAAAGAAAGCCTAATTGGTGGCGGAAAAAACAAGATATAGATAATTTAATTGTGATAAGCAGTGATAAAGTTATTGGCGAATAAATGGGAGATGAAAATTGCTCAGATGCATAAGGTGAAAAAACACTGAAGGCTGAAGTGGTTAAACAATTCTGCCAAGAGGTTGAGTTTTACGTTTGGTACAAAAGATAACGAAACATACTTGCTCATACTATCTCTGTACTACTAATTTCTATATGGTCTATGTGGTTTCTTGTATCTTATTACTTTTCTTATTACAGTTATCTTATTACAGTTATATACAAGGGTCACCCGTAAAGAAACAGCCGTTTTCAATTAATAATCAAGGAAACATTCTATTTATTTTAGACATTCTGGGCCCAATCCAATTTACTCCTAAATTTTCTCCTAGGAATATAATTTTTCATCCTCTGTAAATAACTTTTCAGCACTCTACAACTTAAAAAGTACCAAAAAAGTAGATGAAAATGTAGTCAAAATAATGAGTATTTTCTTGGTTGTTGGTGGCTTAAAAGGCATTTTATTGATAAGATGTGAAACTATCACCTAGGAGAAAACTTAGAGAAAAAGTGAATTGGATTGGGCCCACTGTATCTTCTCCATAGACATCATCCTTTGAGCATTTATTACATCTTTTTACAAGCTTTTCAATCCCTTTGTTTTTGTTGTAGTAGCATCACACTCCTCACCTATGTGTAGGAGGAACTGCCCAGGGGGATTCATGTTAATATTGTTGACCTAACAGTTACCAGCATTTTGCAGTCATGTGACAAGTGGTACAGGGAGAGTAGAGGTTAACACGACAGATGCAAGTTAATGATATTACAAGAACAAAAAGCGCTCCTACGGTGCATTAAAGAGACTCTGAAGCGAGTGAGGTTGATTTGATTAGGGTAAAGCACCTTACATAGTGCCAAAACGCTGCTATCCCACGGCAAAACGAGGAGTCTTTACCCCCCAAATCCCCTCTTCTAGGTCCAGGGAGCACATCCTGCTTGAGGCAGAGCTAATGGCTGTCAGTGCGTCAATCCCGGCTGATCGCTGCCTCTCCCAGCCCCTCTCACTCTTCCTTCACAGAGAGGGGCGGGGAGAGGCGGAGATCCACCGGCAGATTGACGAGCATGGAGGCGGAGCTGCAGCTCATAGCTCTGCCTCCATGAGCAGCAAAATTCACGACCAAGAAATTCGTGGATTTTGCAGGGGAGATTTGGGGGGTAAAGACCCCTCATTTTGCAGTGGGATAGCAGCGTTTTGGCAATATGTAAGGTGCTTTACACGAATCAAATCCTATCTCACTCGCTTCAGAGCCTCTTTAACCTTATTTACTTATATTTGCCAACACAATATATTGCACTTACATTTAAAAAGTACTTTCAGCGCGTGTTTGAGGCCACCCACGATCTGTTCCCCTTCCCTCGGAGTTACAGAACCGCTCATGCGCAGGACTCTCACACCGGCCGACTTGATTACACGTAACGTGCGCGGCGGGGACTTGTAGTGGCGACTTCAGGTGGAAGTTGCCGATTAACAGAGCCACCAGCAGGACCGGGAGAGGAGCCAGGAGGACGCCAGGGGAACTAGCGGCCTACAGTGGGGTGGAGTAAGCCACAGGTAAGTACAAATTCTGTTTTTTTTTTAACCTGCTCAGTATCCCTTTAATGAATGGATTTGGTCTCTTACAGGCATTGGGTTTAAACCAAGGTAGGAGATATGCAAGGAAAGTATGGCATAATTTGGACAGACTGGGGATACCACATTATGTTTGCACAGATCACTTCTATAAGAGTTTGAGTGTACTCAAGAGACTGGTCAAGAGATGCCCTTTTACATACAGTCTAATCCATAATTTACACATGCAAAACTTGCCTGAAATTACATTTGAGATTCACTCATCATTATTTAGCAGTATCATACATACAACGGATTGAATGTGACATATTCAGACCATGTTTATATCAAAGACATAGGCATGTTTTACTTAGAGCTAAAATAGTCTTCAGTAATAGAACTCTTAAAAGGGCAACTATGATGAAAAAAATGTAATATACAAGTACATGAAAGATACACCTATGTCCATGACTAAAATGTACTGTAAATTACCTTTTTCCAATGTGGCTTTCATTTATAGCATGCACTATGTGTGGCTGCTTTAAGCTGTCCCTTGAACAGCTTTGGGTAAGTGCACTTTCAAAGCACTCCCTGAAAGGCAAAGTCAAACTTTTCAACCAAACTATGTAACTATTAGGTTTAGAGTTTATACAGGATTATGCACATTCTCAGTACAAATCTATTCATCTTGAAAATGGACCAATCAAATCCTGCCAAGGTGGAATATGATTTGTCCATTTTCAAGCTGCATACATTTGCTTTGAAAATTTGCATAATCCTATATGCACTCGAAACAATTTGCATCTCATTGGCCATCCCTAGTAGCTGTCAGATACTGCATGTGAGGCTAGGTTCACAGTGGTCAGTTGCATAACACACGTGTTATAATGAGTGTGAACTGCAATAGAGACTGCCCATAGACTTTAAGCTCACAAGGACAGGGTCATCCTCCTAATGTTTACTGTTTTTGTTGCAATATTTGTGCTGTTTGAGTCTCTGCTGTATATTTTGGTTGTAACTATGTTCCCTGTGTTGTCTTACTGTGCTTTGTAAATAATAATAATAATAATAATAAGACTTGAATACAAAGCCTGCAAGTAGCGAGTTAGAATAACGCTATCAGTTACAATGTAGTACTGTGAACAGGCCCACAGAATTATATGGGCAGTGAGTCAAAATGCAGAATTAAAAAAAAAAATCTGAGAGATGTGAAGAGTCTGGCACTATAGTTTAATAGCAGCAAAAATTGGAACAAACATCGTGCAGCATGATGCAGGGGAATGACACAATGTGCAGTTGAGGACTGACATACATCAGAGGAATGTTTACACAAGGTCATTGGTCACAAGAGTGCTAAAAAATGCTGTACCTGGGTGTAGGGAGGTGGCAGGTGTTGGTGCCAGTCAGTGCACGGCCTATGCAGAATTATGCCCCTTTCACAAGGGGACGTTGCATTACCCTGTTTTTACTGCAGGGTAAAGCAACACCAATGAAAGTCTATGGACCTTGTCACAGGGCCCCTAGTGGCTGGACTGCAAATTGCCTTCCAATCGGTTTCAGTACACAGACCATGCAAGCTGTGGTCGCAGTCGGTGCGCAGAAACCGCTGGAAATTTGGCAGCAGACCGACTAGGAGGGAGCCTGTGAGTTACGGTAATTACAAATTACACACTATTTCAGGGTATAACTGCCACCACCTCTGTTACCATGAGACAGAGGAACTCACTGACTGGCTGAGCCTAGACCTCCCAATAAAAAAAAACGGTTAAACACACTCTATTCTGTCGAGCTAGCGACAATACAATAGTAGCGTCTCTCCAGAGACCCGGGTTCAGTTTCTGTGTGTGGCTGAATAATAGGGTAGCTGGACAAACAACTGACGATAGCGTTGGTTTATTGAAATGCAATATAAATAATTAATATATACAGAAAATCATTAAAATCAACAATTATAGAGACAAATGATAACAGTATAGAAAATAAAAATGGAGAAAAAAAACTTAGAGATCGTGGAAATATGTCCTTTCTGGGAAAATCTGAGCACATGCAGAATGTCCTTTGTTTCAGTCCAGGAAAATGGCTGCCAGCCGCATGTTCCTCTGGCTGGCTTGATCAGGTGATGGTACACAGGGGAGGACTGAATTGCCCGGGCAGCTCATTTACTTTTAATGGAGCTGAGTTCAGAGGCGGGCTTCCAGAGTCGGCCCCCGAGCCGGACTATGGTAATCACATCTGGGCAGGGCCTTTCACAAGCCCCATAACCCTGACATTTTCTCTAGGCCGACCTACGTGGCCGGCACACAAATACTAATTACATATTATCGGTCCCCAGAACCTACCGATTAATATGATACCTTGGATGCGGGTGTTCGGGCGTTTGGTTACCGAGGGGTCCATAACTCCGTAACCGAACGAGTCAGGATTATGATTTGTATACCACGACGTTGGTCAAATTTTAGCGAATCCGAATACACTACTCCCACCTCTGGGTGACACCCCGTTTTCCTTTAATAAGCAGAAATCATAAATCAAATGCATCCTATCCCTTTTGAACCATGGAGACGCTTTGTCTGGAGAGCAGGAGGAAGCCCCATTTGCTAGTCAATTCACATTGAGGTGTGAGCTGTGAGCTCATCCTGTCTTTTCCAAAGGCAGGACACTTATCTGAAGTTCTGCCAGAGTGCAGCATCCTGTGTCCCCAGGTAATTAAAAGTAAACAGTAGCCTCTTGGACACAAGCATTGTTCCTGTTGCCATCATGCAGTTAGGCTAATGCTATCTCTCTGCTGAGAAAAGAGAGAGCCCAGATTGACTGCAGATGCTCCTACACAACCAATCCAGATTATATCGATCTTAATCGCAATCGATGCATAGAATCAATTGCAATCGCATGTTCTTCACGGGCGGTTCAAGGACGTGTCTGCGGCCACGCAACCGTCCGTCACAGGCCTTTCATATTGGGACGGTGCAACACAATGTGATAGAAGTGACGTTTTTTTCCTCACGCCAATGCGAGAGAAACAGTGCGTTGGGGGCCAGCTTGCGCAGCGACATGCGGCAGACCAGAAGTCATGTAAGTCTATGGTGCTGCAATTATTTCAAATCTTTCAATGCTAGTATTCACATCGTGCATGCACGGAAGCGTATTTTGTTAATACTCTTCCATTTCATCTTTTCGGCCGCAGGAAGAGAGCGCTAGAGAGCCTCACTTCCTGCTTGGCCGGATGCCAGAACAGGGATTACCATGTATCAGGCCTCTTGCACACTGCAAATCCAAGTTGCATTTCCGATTTTCCCTAGCTTCTATCAGCACAAGAAGAAAATCGCAGCATGCAGTACCGATGGGAATCGCATGTAGTGTGCAAGAGCCCTTAGCAAAGAAATCCTAGGAAGGCCTTTTTTTTAGCATTGCATTGTGATGCAATCATCTAATTGCATCGCACCAGTAACGCAGGCCGCCAGTGTGAAACCAGCCTTAATATGCCACACAATTGAGCACTTTAAACTAGCCCTGAGGCTAATTTCACACCAGGACGTTGCGTTAGAGGGGGCGTTAAGGTCGCATAACGTCCCCCTAACTCAACGCCTGGTGGTGCTGGATCTGGACGGCAGAGTGAGCCGCGTTGTGCAGCTCACTCTGGCGTCCGTGATGCCGTGATGCGCACTCTTGTGCGCATGCGGCATCACGTGGTCCCGCCGGCCAATCGCCGCACAGAGCGGCTGCTCCGGGAAGTAAACACTGCACGTCATAACGTGCAGTGCATATTAATTAGCCATGTGCCTGGCCGCTCTCCGCTCCTCCCCAACATTACTGAGCATGTGCAAGCAGTCTAACGCGGCTCAGCCGCGTCCAAAGTACTGCATGCAGTACGTTGTCTTGTGACGCAGCGTTACAATGTAACGCAACGTCCGCACTGTGAACAGCCCCATTGATTTTTCATTACTGTGCGGTGGGCTGCGTTACAGGCTGCTCTAACGTGCGCCTGTAACGTCCCACTGTGAAACCAGCCTGATAGTTACACAGGAAAAAAAAGGTAATTTTATGCAGGAACAAATGTAAATGTGCATCTTAAACATACATGTACTTAGGCATTTTAAATCCAGACAAGGTTTCCTGGATCATTTAGGTTTTGTATTGTTCTGCAATTACTACTCATAATTGACTCATAATGATCAAAGAGGATTTAACATGGAATACTGGGATCCAGTTGTGTGTCAGGTCCACTAGGCTTTAAAGTCCATCAGCATAGCAGACAATGAGTCACATTTCCCAGCAGAATTTGTCAAGAATAAAAAGGGTCTGTATAACCACACAGCAACTTGATTAGTAAATGAGATCAAGCAGTATGGCAACAGTCTTCCATCATCCACCCAGTTAAACAGGGTGAGCAACATACAGTTGGAACTTGCTGCAATACAGCACTAGAAAGCCATTGAATACAAATGTTAAGGTAGCTATACATCTAGCGATGATGGGCAGAGTCAACCAAGAGACAAATCTCTCTCTAATGAAAACTTATTAGAGAGACACCTGCAGGCCGATTGATCCAGAATTGGCCCTGTGCACCGCCTTGCTGCCTAATGTGTAATGAGATCCTCCAAGTATCAATGCAACCAATTTCAGCCCGAAACTTGTCACACAGCCGATCAGGCATGCACTTGTCAGCACATATTTTCACCAGATTCTGATGGTAATATCCGAATCGGATGGTTAATTGGACGCCAAATCGCCTGATGTATGGCCACCTTATAACTAAAAAGAGAAATATGTAATGGAGGCGCCAAGCGCACACAGATCCTCATACAGATACTCCTACATCTGCCTGAAGAAGTAGGTTGCATCCCACAAAGTACGTCACTGTTTTGTAGTTTAATAAATGTGCAATAAAAATTCCCTTTTGAAATGAACTGTTTTGGGTCATCTAATGCAGTGTTTCCCAACCAGTGTGCCGCGGCATGTTGCCCGGTGTGCCGTACAGGTCTGGCCTCTCGCCAGACCTGTACCTACTTTAGGGTGCAGGAGGGGGGGAAGTAGCGCTAGAAGGAGGGGCAGTGGAGGCAGCGGTGGGGAGGGGGGGAAATATCCCCCCCCCTCCCTCACCTGGGACCCCTCCTTCTGCCTCTCTCCCCCTCCGTTTAGCGGTGGCAAGTGCGGCTCGGCGGCGGGGAGGCATACGGAGAATTACTCACCACTTCCGCGTTCCAAGCGCCGGCAACGTCAAGTCGTCACACATCTCCGCCTTCAATGCCGCCCACTGTTCTTCCTGATTAGCGGAAGCACAGTGGGCGGTATTGAAGGCGGAGATGTGTGACGACATGACGTTGCCGGCGCTTGGAACGCAGAAGTGGTGAGTAATTCTCCGTATGCCTCCCCGCCGCCGAGCCGCACTTGCCACCGCTAAACGGAGGGGGAGAGAGGCAGAAGGAGGGGTCCCAGGTGAGGGAGGGGGGGATATTTCCCCCCTCCCCACCGCTGCCTCCACTGCCCCTCCTTCTAGCGCTGCTTCCCCCCTCCTGGGCATCTATACTGGGGGGAACTGTACTAGCTATACTGGGGGCAACGAAACTAGCTATACTGGGGGCAACGAAACTAGCTATACTGGGGGCAACGAAACTACCTACACTGGGGGCAACTAAACTAGCTATACTGGGGGCAACTATACTAGCTATACTGGGCACTATACTGGGGCACTACCTACCTATACTGGGCACTATGCTAGCTATACTGGGCACTATACTAGCTATCTGGGTACTATACTAGCTATACTGGGCACTTTACTGGCTATACGGGGGCACTACCTATCCATACTGGGACTATACTAGCTATACTGGGGCACTATACTAGCTATACTGGGGCACTATACTGGGGTAACTATACTAACCATACTGGGGCAACTAAACTCCCTATACTGGGGCAACTATGCTAGCTATGCAGCCGCCCCCCCCCCCCCCCCATAGCACGGCACTGTCCACTAGGTCGCGCAAACACCCGCGCCGCCGCCGCCGCCGCCGTTCCCCAGAGAAAAATATGGTCAGAAAGTGTTCCCCGGCCCGGAAAAGGTTGGGAACCACTGATCTAATGGGAGGTTAAACACACCTTGAGCTCCGGGGAAACTTTCCAGTATGTGGATAGGTGTACCCAAACTTCTACAGGCTGGTTGTATGCAATCACACATATGGTAAAAAAAAACCACGAAGAATGCCATAGTTATTTCCAGCTGTAATTCACTCCTGCTCATCCCCCACCCTCCCTTCTACATAGGGTAAAATAGGCTAAACTACACATCACTCTAAATAAATTTAACTGCTCGTGCTTTAAAAAGTTATCATTTTATCATTAGGAAGGGGACATACTTGCCTGTTTTCACACGCATTTTCTGCATGGAAAAACTGATTTAAATTGTGAACTTGTGTTAATTAGTGGGCTAGTTCCCACTTAATGCATTTTTCGTACACACAAAGAAACAAAAAAACAAACAAACAAAAAAAACTTGACATCCTGTAGGATAATTCTACACATTTTGTCAGTTTTCTCTATTAATTACATTAACTGCTGTGAAAAAAATGGACATTTTTCTGCATACAAACACATGGTTTGCAGAAAATGCATGCAGATAAACATTTGCAGAAAACTGTGTTCCTTGCCTAACAGTCATGGAGAATAATACAATCAAAAGAGACACGCAAGAAAAACAAAAACACCTTACAATGTATTGCCAGGCAACCCAAAGCACACTTGACTATCACGAAATCAATAAATGTGGGAAGCCTGCTTCTAAACTGTGATCCAATTCAGACTCTGAGTCAACAGGGATGGTTAATTATCAGCAGACTGAGAAGATCAGCAAGTCTGAGAGGGAACATTCATACTCATATGTTTATAATACAAGGACATAAGAAATGGAAAAACTTAACTCTTAATTTCAAGACAGCTGCACATTTTTTTTTATTTTTTTTTGTGTGTGCATCAAACAAGGAGTGTGGTTGTAACTTTCATTTTCAATAAAAACGTTCAAAACAGCTAGATTTATAGTAGCTCGGTTAAGGTGGCCACACATGATACATTAAAATGATCCAATTTTAAGGCAATTCGATAAAAATTATCAGTTGTGCAGAAAAATGTAATCTTTTTTATTTTGTTAGAGAAAGCTGATCAAGTATTTTGTTTTTAATTCAACATGCCGAAAGTGGCTGATTTTTTTAAAATTAATTTTTATAAGAATTAAATGGTGTAGGGGAGACTGTCAATTTCTCAATGTATATATATTCAAGCAATTTTTTTTCAGAGTTTTCAAACTTTTTTTTTATAACTGGGAAAAATTGAACACACATGGTGAATTGGTCAGATTTTTCAATTGTTGCAATCAATCAGAAAAATAGTTTGTAATTCATCAATTGAAAATAATTTTCAAACATTGTATGGAATGTGGCCACCTTCAGTAAATAATGACAATGCTAGTCTGCAGTGTGACTTCCACAGGACATGCTGGGTCTGAAAGCTGCAAAAGCCACCACTGGTGGGCTCCGTGGTGGCTGGAAGGTGTAATGGTTAAGGGCTCTTCCTCTGACAAGAGACCAGGGTTCGAATCTCGGCTCTGCCTGTTCAGTAAGCCAGCACCTATTCAGCAGGAGACCTTTGGCAAGTCTCCCTAACATTGCTACTGCCTATAGAGCGCGCCCTAGTGGCTGCAGCTCTGGTGCTTTGAGTCCGCCAGGAGAAAAGCGCGATATAAATGTTATTTGTCTTGTCTCTTTAGTGACACTTGTATCACCTTTTTATACCTGTAAGGAGCCACTTACATCACAGATGTCGGGCTCTCCTAGTTAGTGAGCACAGTTATAATGAAGTTCCACATGCCTCGCAGTCTCTTTCTGTTGCCCGTTTTACAGGTGAGAGGACACCTAATTGCTGTACTGCTACTACCTACGCACTGAGTGCAGGGTTCTTTTAAAACTTGGGCCCACCAGTTCCTCTTGGTTTGTGAGTGCTACTCTTTTTACCTGTTGCTTGTAACGATTGGTGTCAACAATACAAAGTTCTGATTATTTGGTGATCTGCAGTATCACCAAACAATGCAGATACTATATCTGATTATATGGTGATCTGCAGAATCACCAATAATACAAATATAGCAACACAGAGAATATCGAGACCTTAGTCACACTTTATAGTAAAGGAGTGTAGTGATTGGTGCATACAGTATTCTGACAGGTTTGACTATACCTCACCAGAGGAGCTGGTGGGCACTGTCAGTACAGAGAACACCTCACCAGTGACAAGGACTCACTGGTGAGTGGAGAGGTCAGACTAATCGAGTCAGTAACAGCCAGGTAGATACAGTACAAAATCAGAAGGCAGAGAAGTAACGGTTAACAGGCAGAGTTCGGCAGCAAGATCAGATGGGCTAAAGTACAGAATCACTAGAGCAGAGAGAGGAACGATATTCAGGCAGAGTCGGTAACCAGATCAGATGGGCAAAGGTACAGAATCACTAGAGAGTAAGAATAGTCAGAAACAAGCCAGAGTCATAAACAGATAATACAATATAATGCACAAATCCTAGAGCTGTGTGAAATCCCCGGTTTGCAAGGTAGGGAGATGGAGGCAGCTGTGGTGGCGGCGTGGTTCGCCGAAGCTGCCTCCTCCAAAGTTGTTACATTGCTATTACAAGCATCACAAACCCAACTGCCTCATTTCCCCAAATGTTATCTATTTGGAACGCTTGGGCCTATGTGCAATTAACTTTTTCTCCTAAGTTTCACCCTAGTTCATGTTTTCACACCTTGTCAATAAAATTCCTTTTAAGCCACCAGCAAGCAAGAAAATACTCAGAATAATTTTGACTACTTTTTCGGTTCTTTTTCAATTGCAGAAAGCGGAAGTTATTTTAAACAGAAGATAAAAAATTGTCTCCTAGGAGAAAATTTAGGAGAAAAAAAGTGAATTGGATCGGGTCCTTCATGGTTTCTGATCTCTAATGCACAAATCTTAAAAAGGGGTTTGGGTAAATATAAGCAGGGCTGTGGAGTTAGTACAAAAATCAACCCCCAACTCCAGGTACCCAAAATTGTTCCATCTCTGACTCCTTAGTCTAATACTTACCAGGGCTGTGGAGTTGGTACAAAAATAATCTGACTCCTCAGTTTATGAAACCACTGACCAACTCCAGGTTCTGAAAATGACTCCAGGTACCCAAAATTGCTCCGACTCCACAGCCCTGAATAACAGGTTTACTATAACAGAAGTTCTATTATATCAGGGATTACTATACCAGGCTCTACTCCCATATACTTATAATGGTGCGTGGCCGGCACCTAGACATTTAATTTACTATACCCATAGTTTTACTACACCGGAGTTAACAAAAACGACATTACACTGTATATCAAAACTTGCTATTTTTACTTTCATCAAGACTGACTTAGCAACCTTCTGCAGAGATATTATAGGCAAATAATTATTTGTAAAGTAAATTTATATGTTCTCTCTCTGACATTTCCACGGTGACCTAAAGAACTGTCTTATCACAAAGCAAAACATATCATATGATGCAAATGGTCCAAGAAGGAAGAGGTCAAATAAGGTACTTCATTAATCATAAACCACCACTTTTTAAAAAAATAAAATATCAGAAGCTTGTAGACTGCTCCTATGTGTTCACTGGCCTGCAGAAGCAGCAAGGGACTCTCTGGTTTCAGCTTAATGGATAAAACATCACACATGGCACAATCTGACTTCCATGCAAAGACACAGGGGAACATAAAAATGCTATTACTTGCTTTAAAGTGAAGTGGGAGACTTGTGTTTTAATTTCACTAATTCATAGCAGTTCACTGGATGATCAGAAGAGGTTTATTTATGGGGTACACGCTGTGGTGAGTTGGACAAGTAAATGCTGAGAACAAAGCACATTTTAAAAAGAAAATAAAAACAATATAACTTTTAACACTACTGCTATAACTGCCATGTACAAAATTGGTATATACAAGGCATGCTGGGGAAAAAGAAAAAAAATCTACACATACCATGTACTGAGCAGGTCATTTTGACAACTAATATTTCTGATACGGTTGCATGAGACTGAATCATTCTTGGGTACATATCACTCACTAGCACTGCAGAGTTTAGGAAGTAAAGGCAGGATTGGTGATGATAGTGTGAAGCTTCCAGTCAGTGGTAAGGCCAAGACTGATATATGAATATAATTAAGGGGTAGGTGAAACTTTTGGGGAACATGCAGGCATTACAGTGTATGTAAACTGCAATGGAAACTGTGCGTGTTAGAATAACAAAATCAGTTATAATGCAGAGATGTGAACAGGCTCATAGAATTGTATGCACAATGAGTTGACACGGAAAATGATAAACATTAGAATGAATGTTTGGGGTTTTCATAGGGTCACAGTGATAAGGAAATAAACAGTATGCATAGCGCTTTAACAAATACTGCAATGCCTGCCTTTGGGCACACATGAACTTTAATAAAACCTCATTCTTAATACATAGACTTTAATATGGAGTTGGCACACCTTTTGCACCTGCAATAGCTTCATCCCTTCTAGTAAAGCTTTCCTCAAGGTTTGGGAGTATGTTTATGGGAAATTTTGACCATTTTTCTAGAAGAGCACTGATGCTGGATAAGATGGCTTGCCTCGCAGTCTCTGCTCTAATTCATCCGGCAGTCATCCATACAGTCTGTATGCATGTTGGATTATTATGGCTCTGTACATATTAACAAGCTGACACATCATTGCATTCCAGCGGTTCTGGAGGTGTGTTTAGCTTCTAAGGGTACAATGGTTAATTTGCATATATTCAGCAGTGGTGCCTGGGAGACATCTCGAGCTCACTCCAACCTGAATTATCGCAAATTCTTTCTGTTTTAGGAAAGCAAACTTTTGTTTCTCTAATTCATCCCAAAGGTCTTCTATCAATTTCTTCCACAACAAACTCGCTCAACCATGTCTATATAGACTGATACAGTTAGAACAGGAAGGGATCATTCCCAAACTCTCCACAAAGTTGGGAGTATGAATCTGTCCAAAATGTCCTTTTGTCATGAAGCCAAGTCCAATCCCTGAAAAACAGCCTCACACCACGATCCCCCCTCCCATCCACCTTTACACTAGGCAAAATGCAGTTAGGCAAGTAAAGTTTCCTGGCCTCAGCCAAACCCAGACTCGTCCATTAAAATACCAGACTGAGAAGCATCATTCATCAAGCTAGAGAACATGTCTCCACTGCTGTGACAAGTGGCAGCATACTTTACATCACTGCATTTGACGATCTGCATTGCATTTTGACTTTATAGCGGAGTTGCTGTTTCCAACTGCTTCCACTTTGTTATAATACCACTAAAAGATGATCATGGAATATTTAGCAGCAAGGAAATTTGGTGATTAGACTTGAAGTGAAACTGAAGCTTTTTTTTTTTTTTTTTTTTTTTTTTTTAATAGATAGATACTTACCTAAAGAGAGGGAAGGCTCTGGGTCCAAATGAGCCTATCCTGTTCACCCCCCAGTGTCCTAGTTTCCCCGCAGGCTCCACAGTTTTTATCTCCCGCGGGTGACTTCGGCAGTCTTTGGAGGCGCTTGGGCTTCCGAAGACCAGCGTCTCTGTACTGCGCAGGTGCGAGTGCACTAGAGAGGGCATCCGCGTGTGTGCTGTATGGAGCGGCTCATATTTGGAAGCCCGAGTGCTTCCGAAGGCTGCCGAAGTCTCCTCAACCCAGAAAAGAGCAGTCCACGACCAAATTGGTGGTGGACTGCTAACGGGGGAACCTGTGGGGGAACGCACACACCGGGAGGAGAACGCAAAGGCTCATTAGGACTCAGAGACTTCTCTGTCCTTAAGTATCTGTTTTTTTTTATTTTTAAAAAAAGCTTCAGTCTCCCTTTAACCACCCTGGCGTTCAATTTCCCCAGGATTTCTGTGCAAAAAGTGTTTTTAATTAATTTCCAATTTTCAACCTTTTTTTTTTGCAATTCATTTTTTTTTTTAATTGAATTCAATACAGGTTATTGTATTGAATTTAATTTAAAAAAGTGTTTTCTGCAAGATGTTGATGACGCGGTTGTCATCAACGCCGATGGCCTTGGTGTCATCAACGCCGATCAACGGGGGACATGTGATCGCCGGGGGAGAAGCAAAATCCGCCAAGGGACATGAAGGAAGACACTGGGGAAGCTATCAGAGGTACGAGACGAGGGATCAGCACGCCAATGGTGAGTATAAGATCCAGATGTATAGGTAGCCAGATGTGCAGCCAGGTATAATAAGCCAGATGTATAGCCAGATGTATAGGTAGCCAGATGTGCAGCCAGGTATATAGTGAGCCAGGTGTTTAGCCAGATTTATAGGTTGCCAGATGTCCCCCCCCCCCCATACTAGCACGCTGTGGGTAGTTATCTGTGCTACCCACAGCGTGCAGAACAAGCATCCAGCCACCCTAGGGAATCCCTGGGCAGCCAGCGGGGCAGAGAATGTGCGGGGGTTCCCCCTTGTATGCGGAGGCTATGTGGAGGGGGATTCCCCCTCTGTGCGGGTGAGGGGGATCCCCCTTCAATGATGGCTATGTGGGCGGGGAGTGGGATCCCCCTCTGTGCGGGTGGGGGGATCCCCCTTCAATGATGGCTATGTGGGCGGGGAGGGGGATCCCCCTCTGTGCGGGTGGGGGGATCCCCCTTCAATGATGGCTATGTGGGCGGGGGGATCCCCCTCTGTGCGGGTGGGGGGATCCCCCTTCAATGATGGCTATGTGGGCGGGGGGATCCCCCTCTGTGCGGGTGGGCGGATCCCCCTTCAATGGTGGCTATTTGGGTGGCCTATCCCCCTCCAAACCCCCTCCCGTCTCAGCCCGTTGAGTAAATGCATGTACTCACCCGAGGGCTTTCTCCAGCGACAGCTGCAGTGCACTGTCTCCTCCACCAAGTCTCGTAATTTAACTGTACGGCAAACGAGACTTCGGAGATGGAGGAGACAGTGCGCTGCAGCCCTCGCTGGAGAAAGCCCTCAGGTGAGTACACGCATTTACTCAACGGGCTGAGACGGGGGGGGGGGGGATAGGGAGGGAGGGGGTTTGGAGGGGGATAGGCCACCCAAATAGCCACCATTGAAGGAGGATCCCCCCACCCGCACAGAGGGGGATCCCCCGCCCACATAGCCATCATTGCAGGGGGATCCCCCCACCCGCACAGAGGGGGATCCCCCGCCCACATAGCCATCATTGAAGGGGGGTCCCCCCCACCCGCACAGAGGGGGATCCCCCCGCCCACATAGCCATCATTGAAAGGGATCCCCCCACCCGCACAGAGGGGGATCCCTCCACATAGCCTCCGCATACAAGGGGGAACCCCCGCACATTCTCTGCCCTGCTGGCTGCCCAGGGATTCCCTAGGGTGGCTGGATGCTTGTTCTGCACGCTGTGGGTAGCGCAGATCGCTACCCACAGCGTGCAGTCAGGCATCCAGCCATCCTGGGGGATCCCTCTGATGAAAAAAAAAAAGGCAGCCGGCGGGGCAGAGAAACAGGAAATCTCCTTGTCGGCATGGACGAGCTCAGCTCGTCATTACCACTTTTTGCAAGTTTTTGCTGGACGAACTCAGCTCGTCCATACCGCCAGGGAGGCTACTGCATCGGTGCTATCACGAATCACGGCACAAAGCAGGAATTCTCTGAGCTCCTGAAAATGACCAAAAATGACCCATAAATGTTTGTATCAATAGTCTACATGCCAAAGAGCTTGACTTAAAAAAACATGTGGCCAAAAAAGTGATTGAGTTAACCTGAGTTAAACCATTTGGAGGGACACTAATACTTATGGCAATATAGTGCACTTATTTTTAGATGTAATGTCCACACTGTCAGTTGTCTTGTCGTCTTAGAAATATGAGAGATTTCAAATAAGCATTCCAGTTTTTGGTTGTTTTTTTGTCGTCGGATGCTCCGCTGCAGACTATCATCCAATGATGATGATCTGGCAGAACTCACTTTATAGCTGTAGTAAAGTACATGGAGAAAACGGTTTACTATTCAATGAGGCAGGACAGCAAAAATAAGCAAAAGGCTTGTTGCTGTGGACAGGAAGAAACCAATTGGCTGAGAAATCCTGTTAAAACCAACTGTTGCCTGTACAGGACCTCAGACAAAATGAATATAAATGATCATTTCATCCATCAAAAGCTTAATGTCTATTCAGGCCTTTGCATTATGAGAGCAAACAACCCAGACATACAGTCTGCTAACTAGGAACTGGTTTTCTCTCAGAAGCCATCTTGATTAAGATTTTCTTGAACTTATAAAAAAAAAATTATAAATTGTGCCTTCCAAAACAGAAGCGATTTGCAAGTATTCAGAGTAACATGAGCAAGACGTTGTCCCACAATACATCACTTCAGGATAGAAAGCAAATACGCAAATTGTTTGTTTACATTCCCGAAAAGCAAGGCATACATCCAGAACTACTGGTTTACAACACACCTATATCATATTAATTTTATAGAGCCATATGTTCCAACTTCCAAACAGCTGTTCCTGGTTGTGTTGGCCTAATCACTGCATGTTCAATCAATGGCCTGAAATTAGCACTTCTTGATCATTCTTGATCATGTGAAGCTGAATACTTGCAAATATTTTTTTTTAGGAAGGCAAGCTGTACTTTTTTTTTATTGCTGTACTTTTTAATTCTTTTTAGCGCTCTACGCAATTCATAAAGATCCTGGTTCTTAATAATTAAACTGCAACACCTGTATTTACAAATGTTTTCTAGTTAAACTCGAAAATAGTGCTCTTAACAAATGTCTCCTTATTTAGTGATATAAGCATTTATCTGCATAAAACAATTTACAAAAACATTTTCTTTATTTTTATACTAAACCTAAGAAGCAAATCACAATTTTGGAAAATGCTTGTACAATCAAATCCTATGGGCCATTTCACAAGGGTGGGGTTAGGGAAGGGACAATGGTCAGATGTGTGGTAGGTTGGGAACTTAGGGCCTGAGCACACTTGTGACCTTTTGTGCATTTTTCAGCAATGCATATCATTCTAAAGGTGCCCATACATGGTACGATTTTTCATTTTTTTTTTCGATTAGATAATTTAGTTTGATTATTTCGTTAGATCAAATATAAAGATTTTTCCAGCATGTCCAATCAGATTTTTCTCGAAAAAACGGGATAATCGTTTGAATTTCTTGATCGAAAAAAAATATTTTCAACTGAAATCTAACATTTTTATTGTATCGCGTATAGGCACCATAACATGGATATGTTGCGGAAAAACACACAGAAGCACGCAAGTGAGCTCAGACCCTTAGGGTTATGTTAGACCAGAAAGGGGTATTTTTTAAGATGTTAAGGCAAATTTTAAACTGGATTCTGGAGTGGGTGAGTGCACACTTCTAAGGGCGAGGTGGTGGTTTAGTTCACTGAAGTGGAGTGTTGTAGCTTCTGCACTTGCCTGAACTTTGAATCTGTTGGAAGATGAATCCACTTGTGGTTGATACCTCACATGGATATTTATGTGCGCTTCTTAGGATGTTTAAATTGTGTTTTGTGATTTGTAAAAGCGCACTGCCATTTTTCTCCATTAACAGTGTTTAGCACAATGTGTTCATTTTTGAGTTTTATACAGCAACATATACTGTAGATAGCATGAGGTGTTTCTTATGCTGAAACTAGGATAATTAATGTAAAAGTGGGTAGCCTGAATAATTTACTACGTTCTAATACATATTACTACGGTGCCTCTTAAAACTCTACTTGTGGTGTTGCTCTGCAGGTGAACTGTTACCTGAATGCCATGTTTTCAATGCAAAGACGTTCAGAACTGCTATAGCCAGCTGTTTTTCCTATCCAATATAGTTAACTACAAAGTATGGTCCATGAGATCTAATAAATTCCACATTGATGTACATTTTATGCAAATTTTATGCAAATATAGGTAGCTTGCAAGCAGGCAATTTAAATCTTGCTGTGGCATCTGATTGGTTCATTTAAAAGCTGCATGCATTTGCATAAAATTAGCATGAATATTTATATCAACTCAGATTCGCATCTCTCTAACCATCAGCATTAAGGCCTAGTGCACACCAGAGCGTTTCCGCTGCGGTTTGCGATCCTCCTGCGGGTGCGGATCCGCTAGGGTAATGTATTTCAATGGGCTGGTGCACACCAGAGCGGGAGGCGTTTTGCAGAAACGCATACTCCCGGGCTGCAGCAGATTTTGGATTGCGGATGCGTTTCTGCCTCAATGTTAAGTATAGGAAAAACGCAAACCGCTCTGAAAAACGGCAATTCAGAGCGGTTTGCCAGGCGTTTTTTGTTACAGTAGCTGTTCAGTAACAGCTTTACTGTAACAATACAGGAAATCTACTACACCAAAACCGCTACACAAAACCGCAAAACGCTAGCTGAAACGCTACAGAAAAAGAAGAAAAAGCGTTTCAAAATCTGCTAGCATTTTGCGGATCTGCTAGCGGTTTTTGGTGTGCACCAGGCCTCACTGTGCAATTGAGGGGCCTTTCACACTGAGGCAGTGCGGCAATTTTACTGCAGCCCAATGAAAGTCTATGGGCCGTTCATACCAACACAGTGCGGTGCGATGTAACCGAACATGAGCACATGAGCCAAAGCATATTTTTAGTAACATGCTTCCGCGCACGTGATCGCTTCAGTCACAGGAAGGGAATGTCACTTCCTGCTTAGCTGTCTGGCAGGCGGGGATTACCGCGTACTAACGCAGTAATCCCTGAATGCCTGGTTTTGGCGCTGCAGTCCCCGTGACGCACCGCTGCCAACATTCTGCAGTGTGTAACCAGCCTTAAACATATGGGAAGACAGCAAAAAACAGATTCAGGGTTCTGTATTTCTATACAGGAAAGTATGTTATTCAGTTAACATATTTTTTTGAACACTGCCTGTGTGTTGCATCCCATTAGCAGCTCCGCGCATGCACACAATTTTATTGACCGGTACATGCTATTGAATACTCTCTTGAGCAAGACTGTAGCAGACAAACTTATTTCTGCATAACACAGGTACCATTTACAAAGGATAGATGCGCAATTATTTTGAAGTGCACCAGAGACCTGGAAAAGTAAAGATTTGATAGTCACCCGTAGCTTCCTCCTGCCCCATAAACACGTTTGAGTTTTCTGCGCATGCGCGGATCCCCCCCTCCTCCCGTGTAACCTCTGTCCCCTCAGTCCCCTCAGTGTATCACAGCAAAATGTCATTTTACTAGTTTAAAAAAAAATTAATTATTTTTAATATTGATTTTCTCAAAAACAACATGGTATGTTTGAAAAAAAAGATTTACTTGTTCTCACAGAACCAAACTTAAAATTTTCAGGCCATTCTTATTGACGGGTCATTTGTAAGTATCTAACATATCTAACATTGCCAATCATACTTTGGCCGATGCTCACCATTTTCATTCTTCTATGACAGGCCCTACGTAAAGATGTACGCAAGCAAGATGCAGTCTGAGGTAAGTTATTCATGATGAAAGTTTTGTTTCTTCTTGTTTCCCGAAGAATCCCTTTCAGACTTAAAACTGAAAAACCTCAATGCCAAACAAATGACATTTTGATGATTTATGTCAGATGGTGCTGTCTGAATAAAACAAGATGTATTATGAGCGGACTTTTTGCCACAACAAACCTGTCCTGTAATGGACAGCGATTCTCTAGAGATGTGTAAAAGTAGTCTGACAAAATCAGCAGTGATCTCCGGGATAAGCCAGAGACAGGTTTGTGCCCCATGTGCCGGGATAAACAGATGTTTTCTGGTAAGGAATCCAGTAATCATAGCTTTAAAGATGTAAGTAGTGAATGATAAGTGACAGAAAATAATGCAGCAAAGAACAAAACAAGGATATTGGGCAAAAAGTAAACAAGAAAAAATATTTGTATTGCTTGAAAGATATTCTAGAGAATCCCACAGGGTTTGTGAGGATTTTAGTTCTCTTTTAATAAGTTGAGCAGCAGAAAGCACTAAGTCTTGGGGAAAAAAATGAAATTGAATTCTTAGGCAGCACTGAATATTTTATGAGCAAATTTGAAAGAAGCTTACCCTGTATTGATGGAAATGATTTCTATCAGTGGGTTCTTCCTAATCTTTGGCAAATCCAATCGCGCTCCCCCCAACCGTTTTCCATTATCCTTTTTCTGACCCAGCAGTCGCACCGAATGACCTTCAAATGAAGCACATAAATACACAAACACAAGTCATACCACTTCAGCATAATTCATTCTGCACTGCCAGATATATTAATGGTGGCATTTAAATATTTAAAGCAGACATTAACAGTGAAGGAGATGTATAGGCAAAACTGCAATAGTGATAAAGACGACAAGAGGAATTTATAACAAAGTGATCCAACTAATGAGGCTGGGAACAAGCTATTCTGTATGCAGATAGCAGGCAGTTAAGATGTTTCTTCACAACTTCAGGCATGGTGCAGACCACACAAGTCCTACTATACTATCACCTACGGGGAACCTGAGCCTCATGGTACTAATTAAAAGCCATCATACACATGTAGATTTTTTAAATATTTGAAGATAAAGATTTTCCAAAACCAATGACCTAATGAAAATCTACTCAAATAGGCATTATTATTGATCTAGATCAGGCGTGTCAAACTACAAAGTGGGCCAAAATTGAACACTGGGCCAACCTCAACGTCTACTGGCCACTGTATAAAAGTTCCCTGGTGTCTAATTGCCCCCCTCCCCATACAACTCCTATACAGTTCCCTGGTGTCTAGTGGCCCCCACCCTCCCCTAGACAGTTCCTTAGTAATTAGTGCTTTCCCCTACCACCCCATGTATGGCTTTCCTGGCGATTTAGGGCTTCACCTCCAATATAGCTTCCCTGGTGGTCTTGAGTGGACTAAACATAATGCAAAGTGGGGAAACCCCTTGAGGGCCAAATTTAATGGCTCTGAGGACCAGAGTTTGACATGTATGATCTAGAGCATATTGATCTATGTTCTTTAATTAAGCACACATAGCTTTGTACTGCACTGAGCAATACAAAGCTAGCTGATGTAAGCAATATTGCATAGATGTATGCATGTAAAAAGGGTGCCATGGTAATTTGGGCGCCAGGGAGAGCCACTAGTAGAATATCAGTAAAAATACCAATATTTTACTACTGGGCAATGAGTAATAGAACAGCAGTATTTTTAACCAATATTTTACTATCCCTATTCTGACTTAATTATTGATGCCTAGCCCTAACTGTCCACCCCAATATCTACCGAAATCTGTGCTGCTAAAACACCCTACACTCATATTTGTACTGCCCAAAAACGATAATTATAAGGTGCCCCAGGCAGCCAAATTACCCCCTCGACACGGCTATAGCGACAATTAACATTGTAGTGTATATGGCACCCATTTTACTACAGCACCGCAGGAGCACATATTACCTGCAAGCAGTCTTAAAATGGATCAGAGATGCAAAACTAACTATAACAAGTAACTTGTCTATATATCTTATCTAAAGTTTAGATAGTTTACACAGCAAATCTAGCTGCAAACAGCTTCAACAGTGTATGATTATTTATTCCTGTGATACAATGAGAGCGGCCATGTTCTATTTGTCACATTACACACAGGCAAGCTGATAGCATCTCCAGCCCTCAGCCTGTGAAAACTTCACTCCCCTCTCCTCCTCCCTCCTGCTTCTGAAATCTCTGACTAGTAACCTCCTCCTCCTCCTCCTGCCCAGACTGAGCTCCCATAAGCCCTTGCTACTAAAAAGTATTTGGCTTGAGCAATGCCCTATAAACTATATGAAAGGAACACAATTATACGAGTAAAAGTTTATCTCGGATCCACTTTAAGGTGGCCATATATCTGCCAATTTTGCAGCCGAACAACCATCCAGTTCCATCATTATCATCGATTCGGATGAAAATTGGTGTTGCAACAACACGTATCCATTGGACATGTTGGGAAATCTCGGGCAAAAGTGGTCGATCGGGTGCACAGCGGTAATGGTGTGTGATAGCCGATGAACGTGACTGAACCCCCAGTCGCTTTCCCCAAAATACTTTTGAGGTGCAGCAACCAAGGCGGCATCACAATGCCAATTCCCAAAAGATTTCATACTAAAAGCGATCAGAAATCAGCCTGCGGTTTATAGTTAGCCAACAGAGTCTCTTGGTTAATCTGTCCATACATCGCTACATATGCCCACCAACACAGTACGTAATTAGCCAAAGTTTTCTTTTTCTTTGTATGTTTTACTAAACTCATTGAAACCTAACTGTCTGCAATGATGATGTATTATTATTAAATGTATGTTTAATACGGTTCTGAAAGAAATTCTTAAATTTCTAAGATTGATAAAATTGGTACTCGGTACTTTTATTACACAGCAGTGGAAAAGTGAGGCAATAACATGTACCAAAATTACTGGATTACCTAGCACTTCAGATATACATTTCTGTTATTCAGGAACCTGCTGGGTTTTTACAAGCTAGTACCTTAGAGTGTCACTCTTGCCTTGTGCTTGAAAAGTTATTTTTCTCTGTATGTTTTACTTGGACTCTTTGAAACCGTACCGTCTGCAATGTTGATGTAACATTATTAAAAGTATGTTTAACCACTTGATGACCCACCCTTTACCCCCCCTTAAGGACCAGCGTGGTTTTTAGTGATCTGTGCTGGGTGGGCTCTACAGCCCCCAGCACAGATCAGGGTGCAGGCAGAGAGATCAGATTGCCCCCCTTTTTTCCCCACTAGGGGGATGATGTGCAGGCGGGGTCTGATCTCTTCTGCCTGCGTGTGGCTGGCGGGGGGGGGGGCACCTCAAAGCCCCCCTCCGCGGCAAAATTCCCCCCTCCCTCTCCTACCTGTTCCCCCCCCCCCCGGTGATCGAGGCTGCACAGGACGCTATCTGTCCTGTGCAGCCAGTGACAGGACGTCCCCTATCACATGGTGGCGATCCCCGGCCGCCGATTGGCCGGGGATCGCCGATCTGCCTTACGGCGCTGCTGCGCAGCAGCGCCGTACAAATGTAAACAAAGCGGATTATTTCCGCTTGTGTTTACATTTAGCCTGCGAGCCGCCACCGGCGGCCCGCAGGCTATTCACGGAGCCCCCCGCCGTGATTTGACAGGAAGCAGCCGCTCGCGCGAGCGGCTGCTTCCTGATTAATCAGCCTGCAGCTGGCGACGCAGTACTGCGTCGCTGGTCCTGCAGCTGCCACTTTGCCGACGCACGGTATAAGCGTGCGGTCGGCAAGTGGTTAATAAAGTTCTGAAAGAAATTCTTGAATGTCTTAGCTTGACAATATTGGTTCTCTCACACAGCAATGGGACTTCTGACCATTTCTAAAGTGGAAAAGCCAGGTAAAAATATGTTTAAAAAAGTAATTAGCCTCAAAGCATGCCGCATGCGTCCTCGCTCCCGTCCCCGGAGGATCGTTTTGTCCCCAAGTTAAACTCTACAATTACCCACTGTTGTGTTTATTAAGTAGTCTATATCATAGCCCTGCATTGCAAGCATTCCAATGTAATCATAAATGTGTCTGCCGTAATGAATCTTATCTCAGTCGTACCCCTTCCCCACCACCACCACCGTTACCACACGGCTCTCTTCTCATACATTGCCGGAGAGCATGAAGCTAAAAAAAACAAAAAAAAAGCCTAGTTACCTCCCCTTCCCCTCCCTCACACCTGCTCTTCTCTGCTATCAAGATTTGGTCCCTTTTACACCGAAACATACTGCGATAGCAACTGTCACTATTTACAGTGTGTTTGCTATAGCGATTTCTAATGGGCGTTTAAAAACCAATTAAAGACCAATTGCAAATGCAGAAAAAATGCAGCATACGGTGCACTTGCAACTGACCAGAAATCGAAGCACACCTGTGAACAAAGGGCACTTTGATTACCGTGTTACAAAAAGTGTTTTCATTTAAAAACTTTAGATTCAATGAATGTTGGTAGTTTCTAACATAAAGGTAAAGTAACAGATTTAGGTATAGATTTCAGATGGGAAAAATAAATTCTATCCTCATTCAGGTTGGCAGTGACATCATCAGATGGCCAACAGTGTAGTGCATCAGCTTCCTAGCCAGCAGTTTGCTCCCAAACTCCATCTTCACATAGCTTTAAAACTGCTGAGGTTGGTCAGTGATGAAATGCCTTTCTTGCAGCGTTTTTTTCAATCAGGATGGAAAATATATTAGTATATTAAAAATAGAGTTAGAATCAGGGGCACCATAAATTGAGGAGCTCAGAGGATTTATGTACCAACTTCACTGCCTTGGAAAAAGCAGAAGGGATTTTTTTTAATAAACCAAATCCCCATCGTGGTTGACACACAATATTTTAGTTTGCAATCCTGGAGTCCCACTTTAAACACAAAACAGGCAGCTTTAAAGGGATCCAAGCAGCTCTTGGCTTCAAATAGCTGCAAGGGCTGCCATTGTTCAGAAGTTCAACCCCTGCTGTTTTACAACTGCTATTATCCAGGCTAGGTGTGATATTCTTCAACTGTAAGGGCTGGTTCAGACAGACGTTTGGAGGCGTCGCGTTCATTGGCGTCGCAGTGGCAATGTGTTCGGGCTTTCAGCAGCGTTTGCGTTGCGGTCGCGTTTTTTCTTCCCCTAGGGGGACATTAGCCGTCACGGTTAACCGCCCCTGGAAGCCTTGAACGCCAGTGAAAATCGGGACCCGAACGCCGCGTTCGTGTAAACGCGCGTAAAAGCTTGGTACAAATGCTCCCATTCACTTGAATGGGAGCGTTTAACGCCAAGCCCTGAACGCTGGCGGTAAACGCTACACAAGCGTCCGTCTGAACCAGCCCTAACTGATGTTTTCTGTTTGAAGTACAATGGGGATTTGTTTGTGGTCAATTAAGTCTAAAGAGGTGATTTCTTATCGGTCTTCCACAATCTCCTGTTCAGGGACCTCAGTGGCTAATTTAACCCTTAGATGTAAAAAAATGAGGAAAAATTAAAGCTTTTTTTTTAATAATAAACCACATTTTTATAATGCATTTTTAATTTGCTATAGAGCTGCCCTGGGTGTTAAAAATGATGCTCGGTTCACTTTAAATCAATAATAAGCATGTATAGGTAGAGTCCAAACAACTGATGCTAAATATATTTTTTTTAAATATTAGGTTCTTAAAATAAAATCTGAAACCGTAATACGTTCATCAATCACGACCTTGCTTCACTAATTACTTTAATAGACCAGCAGAATAAATGGGCTTATTCATGTTAGAATGTGAGTGAATAAACAGAGTCAAACGGCAGTTGGCTCCTTGATACAGCAGAGATAAAACATTCATGACCACAGAGAAGTTAATGAAGAGGTGAGCAAGAATAGTCTGATAGCTTAATATGCACATCTATTATATACATATGATGTCATATGCTTCATAGTCTCTAGCTAGGCAAAGCACAAAATTATGCTGCTACTAAGAACAATGATCCCATTATCTATGCCTGCAGACATCCTACCAAATACTACTTACATAGTCATCTGTATCACTGGCCATGCATGTAATGATCAGTAGACTTCTAATTAGAAAGGTGATTAGCTATGTAATGGAAGTCATATTCCATCAATATTGCCCACTTCTATAATGCATGTAAAAGTTTCTACTGTGCATAAATGTAATATTGTAGGATCCAAATATGGCAGCTTATCTAAAGGTAAACTTTCATATAGATGGTATGTGGGATTTAATTACCGAAGCTACAAGCTAAATCACGTCTGAAAAAAATCATCAAACTCTGGTTTCTAGAAGTTGAAAGGCATATAAAATCTGCTATAAGAGGAGTTGTTTTGCTGTTTTAGGTTATTGAAAAATGTTCTTTCTACTTAACCACTTAACGACCGCCTAACGCTGATAGGCGTCGGCAGGTTGCAAGTGGTTTTACATTCCATGTCAGTTCACGGAGGGTGTCTCCGTGAACAGCCTGCGAGCCGCCGATCGCGGCTCGCAGGCGAAATGTAAACACGCGGGGACATCATACGGCGCTGCTGCACAGCAGCGCCGTGAAGCAGATCGGCGATCCCCGGCCCGCCGCCTAATAGGCCGAAGCCTATCAGAGGCGGCGCAGGACGGATCGTCATCCTGCACCGCACAGAGGAATGAGGGAGGGAAACAGAGGGAGGCATGAAATCGCTAAGGAGGGGGGCTTTGAAGAGCCCCCCCCCCGCTAAACAAATACAGCCGGCGGCGATCAGACTCCCCCAGCAGGACATCCCCCTAGTGGGGAAAAAAGGGGGGCAGTCTGATCACCCTGCGTGCCTGCTGATCTGTGCTGTGGGCTGGAGAGCCCACGCAGCACAGATTTCAAAATTATAGCCCGGTCCTTAAGTGGTTAAATCTTCAGCCAGGTATGAATATCAAAACTTATCCAAATACTCAATTTTTTTCAGTCTTTTCATTGTACTTCATAAAGTACAGACTGCCCATTAACTTCCATCATCCAGCATGGTGAAGACAAAAAGAACACGGACACCGGGAGCCCGCTCTGGTGTAATAACGCCAATCACTTAGCAAGTCGATAGAGTGTGAAAATACATACTCACAAGTGTAGGTTTCTCTACGAGGCAACCACTCATTTGGACATGTGAGGAGGTACCGTCCCCACTCAGCCTTTGTAAAAATAGTGTTGGTTGCTGCTCCATAAAAATTATCCCCAACAATTAAATTTTGGGATGAACACCCTGCTATTGCAGGGTAGGAATGATAGGAAACACAAAAAAATAACTCTGAGGTGCCGCCGGGCCACTGCGCCTGCGCTGCTCTGGCCATGTGTATCCTTTCTTTAGATTCCCCTCTGCAATAGCGCTAATGCAGAGGGGAAAGCGAAGAAAAGATACGCTTGGCAGAGCTGCGCTGGCCTCGACTTACGAGTCGAGGAACGAAGCTGCGGCAGGAGAACGGAGGCTTGTGGATGACCGGTGTAGGACAGGATGGTTGCTAGGGGCTTGCAGAAGCCCCAGGTAAATGAAACAGTGTATTTGATAGGTATCTACAGTTCCGCTTAAACTAGCAAACGTGCCAGAACAAGAATGGGTATGAGACAATTTAACTGAAGCAATGCACACAGTTCAATCGCTCTGATACTTATATATATTTTCCCTAAAACCTCTATATGTCACATTCGTATCCACACAGTCATACAGACCTTCCAATGTGCAATACTAAAAAATTGAAAAAAATGAGTAAAAAATGTAAAAATATGTAGGAGGTAAAAATAGAGGATATGAAGTCTCTATAGTATATCCTCCTTTATTATGGAGGGTAAAAAATGAAAAAATAATAAATGAATGAAAAAATTATATATATTTTCTGTAAGAGAGTGTGATCACTCTAGATATGATGTAGCAGAAAAAGTTTCCTGTTGGTATTAGGATATATTGCAGCCCGTGGTTCCCACAGATTCCTTAGGGAGATATGATGGAGGTGTAGTAATATATATGTGCACACTCTCATCCAACATGGATCTGCAACTATCAAGTTTCAGGTTAGTGTGCCAGATGTACTCACGCCCCTAAACACTGATAGATCGGGTCAGAGCTCCGGCCGGCCCTTGTATGCACTCCGCACTATCCTAAATTGCTACAAAAACAAAGACTCTGGTACTGTATGAAAATTACGAATGGTCTGCGTGGAGAGTTCGCTTTGAAGTTTCGCTATACTCAAGCGCAACCTAGCAACAGAGGACGCAATAGAGGACGTGAAGAGTTGGTGACGTCACCGGAAGAGAACGAGCCGCGACCCGGAAGCACTGTGTCCTAACAGCGGACGGACCGAAGATACAGCGGATCCAAGCGGGCGAGCTGCCGGCCGGAGCTCTGACCCGATCTATCAGTGACATATAGAGGTTTTAGGGAAAATATATATAAGTATCAGAGCGATTGAACTGTGTGCATTGCTTCAGTTAAATTGTTTCAATGTAATTTATGTGATAATCAGTTATTCAACCCCACAGTGGACATTATATGCTATATGTATTTTGAATAAATTGTGAGATATATATATTTTACCAGATTGGATGACCTTGATTATCTATTAGAGGTGAATCGATATACATTACAAACTGTACCCAGCGCGACTGGTTCTTGTTTTATTGTGATATATATTTTTTGTATGGGGTGAGTGGGTCCCCCAACTATACCAGGTCTGCTGCAGGGTAAGATTAGAGACTCCCAAAACTACTTACATAAGCGCCCTCCAACCCTAGAGAAAAGAATGGGTATGAGCAGTCACACAGTAATTAATAAATATACTGTCAAGTAAACACAGTGGGCCATTTGCAATTCACTCCTCCTGAGTTTTCTCCTAGGGGATCATCTTTCAACTTTTATTTATAAAACTTTTCAGCATTTTGCAATTTAAAAAGTACCTAAATGTAGCTGAAATAGTACTATCAAAACTATTTTAAGCATTTTATTGCTTGCTGGTGGTTGAAAAGGCATTTTATTGTCAAGTTTTAAAATACCCCTTTGGAGAAAACAAAGGAGAAAAATTTACCGTATATTTCGGCATATAAGACGACCCCCAACTTTTCCAGTTAAAATATTGTTAGTTTGTGATACTCGCTGTATAAGACTACCCCTCTTCCAACGCACACCAAATGAAAATTTAAAAAAAAAAACATCATACTGGTGCTATGTACAGGGAGTGCAGAATTATTAGGCAAATGAGTATTTTGACCACATCATCCTCTTTATGCATGTTGTCTTACTCCAAGCTGTATAGGCTCGAAGGCCTACTACCAATTAAGCATATTAGGTGTATGTGCATCTCTGTAATGAGAAGGGGTGTGGTCTAATGACATCAACACCCTATATCAGGTGTGCATAATTATTAGGCAACTTCCTTTCCTTTGGCAAAATGGGTCAAAAGAAGGACTTGACAGGCTCAGAGAAGTCAAAAATAGTGAGATATCTTGCAAAGGGATGCAGCACTCTTAAAATTGCAAAGCTTCTGAAGCATGATCATCGAACAATCAAGCGTTTCATTCAAAATGGTCAACAGGGTCGCAAGAAGCGTGTGAAAAAACCAAGGCACAAAATAACTGCCCATGAACTGAGAAAAGTCAAGCGTGCAGCTGCCAAGATGCCACTTGCCACCAGTTTGGCCATATTTCAGAGCTGCAACATCACTGGAGTGCCCAAAAGCACAAGGTGTGCAGTACTCAGAGACATGGCCAAGGTAAGAAAGGCTGAAAGACGACCACCACTGAACAAGACACACAAGCTGTTTGACGTTTCGTCAAGACTGGGCCAAGAAATATCTCAAGACTGATTTTTCTAAGGTTTTATGGACTGATGAAATGAGAGTGAGTCTTGATGGGCCAGATGGATGGGCCCGTGGCTGGATTGGTAAAGGGCAGAGAGCTCCAATCCGACTCAGACGCCAGCAAGGTGGAGGTGGAGTACTGGTTTGGGCTGGTATCATCAAAGATGAGCTTGTGGGGCCTTTTCGGGTTGAGGATGGAGTCAAGCTCAACTCCCAGTCCTACTGCCAGTTTCTGGAAGACACCTTCTTCAAGCAGTGGTACAGGAAGAAGTCTGCATCCTTCAAGAAAAACATGATTTTCATGCAGGACAATGCTCCATCACACGCATCCAAGTACTCCACAGCGTGGCTGGCAAGAAAGGGTATAAAAGAAGAAAAACTAATGACATGGCCTCCTTGTTCACCAGATCTGAACCCCATTGAGAACCTGTGGACCATCATAAAATGTGAGATTTACAAGGAGGGAAACCAGTACACCTCTCTGAACAGTGTCTGGGAGGCTGTGGTTGCTGCTGCACGCAATGTTGATGGTGAACAGATCAAAACACTGACAGAATCCATGGATGGCAGGCTTTTGAGTGTCCTTGCAAAGAAAGGTGGCTATATTGGTGACTGATTTGTTTTTGTTTTGTTTTTGAATGTCAGAAATGTATATTTGTGAATGTTGAGATGTTATATTGGTTTTACTGGTAAAAATAAATAATTGAAATGGGTATATATTTGTTTTTTGTTAAGTTGTCTAATAATTATGCACAGTAATAGTCACCTGCACACACAGATACCCCCCTAAAATAGCTAAAACTAATGAGTAGGAAATCTTTTTCTGCAATTACTTGATGGTAGGGAACAGGAACCTCCCAGTTTCTGCATACTGCAGTGGCTAGCGACAAAAGATAATAGAGCACACTCCATTCCCTGGACTCATGTTCAAGGGTAAAAAAGCCAGATAATTGAGAGGTCTACAAGAGATTTAAATGCAGCAGCTTGCTGCCAATTGTGATAACACAAGCATTTACTAAAGGGACATTAAAACCCTTATTGATCCCTGGCACATATCACTAGTATTGCAGCCGTTCATGACAAATCTCTTTGCAAATGAGTCCATATAAGGTTGAGTGAACACACACAGCTTTTATTACATTTTTGATTCATAGGTGAGTAATCTCCTCCCTGATACGGCACCACGTTATGAGCAGTAAAGAAGTGTCAAACAAGGGAGACATAAAATGTAGCCTGGCTTTGCACTCTTCTGGATACATCATGAATTACAAATTCAAAGGCTGCATATTTAAGTTCACTGCAAGTTCAAAGAGGTTACCACTATGGCAATACCCAAACAAAGTAATCTAGCTTCTTAATATATCCAGCTGTTCATTTATAAAACAGTGTTTCTGAAATGTAATCTACACTTCCTGGACACTCTGAGGAGCCAACACCAAATACAAGAAAGTGTTATCTTTACAACTGGTCATACTATGACTAATGTAAAAATCTCAGTAATCGTTAAACAGGCTGCAAATTATGTGACAGATATCTTCCATGCACTGAAGCACTTGGCGTTTTTTTTTAAACCCCATAAACTAGTGGTTTAATAACAGTATCCAGCTATATATAACAACAAATAAGTACACAAACGTTGCACATAGACAACTTAATGGCTGAATCACTTCTTGGCTTTCTACAGGTAAAACAAAACAAAACAAAAAAAAGCATAATGTTCCTTTACTGCTGAACAAGTTCAACATTTAGATGATTTTTGGCCAGCCTTAATTTAAGACATAGTTCATCCTCCTAGATCTCTTTTTTTTTTTATTCGTTAGTCAAATTTGTGTATTTCAAGCACATTTGACCTTGGGAAAAAAACGTTGATTTTTACTTACCTCTGGCCTCTTATAGTCCTCCATAGTCTATGAGGCCCCTTCGTGTCCTCCTGGTCTCTTCTGTTATGCCGCTGTCACCCCTAATTAAAGTCTTGGACCTAGCTGGGGTGTATGCTGTTGCACATGTGCAGTTACGGCTGCGGGCCTCCTCGATCACACGCCCATAGCTGAGAGCATTCTTTGCATGCACGGTTACCATTCTTTATGAACTACATTTGCACAGTATACTGCCACTGTGGGAGCATGATCAAGGAGGAGCGGCCAGGACAGCTCTGTGCACCATAGTAAGTGAATCAGCCAGGTCAGAGACTTTAAAATGCACCTGGGGCGGATTAGTGGACACAACTGGGACACAGAGGCATGTTACCATGTAAAGGACATGTCTTTGTGTCACCTCAGCACAAAAAAATGTGTAATAGTGGCCACTAATCATCCAATCTCACCAATCTATTAAGTGAACCTACTTTGTATTGATATTTAGGTAGTCCTTCATATTACATAGAAGTGGTAGGATTGGACAAAAAAAAAAAAAAAAAAAAAAAGATTGCAACATTAGGGGGCACCTTAAGTGATAAGCACATTACAATTGGAACAGAGCTTGTCAAGTTCAAACATCTTGAGTAGCTGCAGTATACCCCTACCCATACAGGTTTAAGACCACTGGAGTTTGAGCAGTTTCCAGTCAGTAGACAGTGGTTTTGAAATTATCCAACATCTACGTATGTGAATTACAAATCGTCAAGAAAGCTGTGAAATGTAGTGAGGAATGCATTATCCTTCCTACTTTGGTTTGATATTGTCCATCTCATTGAACCACTCATTGGATGCATCCAGAGGGAAGTGGAAGAGTTCTGGTGTGGTGCGGCTCATTAAAAAATATATTATGCCCACCACTAAGCTTTTATACACTGTTTATTTTAACTTATATTACTGTTTGTATTACCGTATATACTCGCATATAAGCCGACCCGCATATAAGCCGACCCCCCAACCTTTACCTAAAAAAAAAACCATGAAAAATGACTGACCCTCATATAAGCCGAAGGTAGGAAGTGCAGCGGCTCCTGAGGCTTTTACGCACACCCCAGGGTTCTGTATGACAGCAGCTTTTACAGTGATTATTACCATGCCCACCGCAGTGATTTCCATGCCCATCACCGTGATTATTACCATGCCCTCCCACCAGAATTGTAAGCCCTGGGGGGAGCAGAGCAAGAGCAATGAATGGCCACCAGAATCACAGTGAGGGGTGTGCGGACTGACCTGCTGAGGATCGGAGAGTGCAGCAGTGATGAACAGTGAGCAGGCTTGCAGTGCCTGCAGCGATATGTTTCACCAGCTGATCGGCGCCGAAGGGGAGCGGACCGCTGAGAGATTGGATGCGAAGGGCGGAGAGCATAGCTGCAGCCGTTGGATGTCCGCGGCCAGAGCAGAGCAGGAGCGATGGATGGCCACACAGAATAGAAACACAGCAGGAGCGCTCTTCTGTGTTCATAATCTTGTGCTTCCTGCTGCGTCTGCACCTTGTGAGCCCACTGGCTGGTAATAGCCAATGGGTTTACAAGGTGCGGAAACAGCAGGAAGCGCGAGATTATGAACACGGAAGAGTGCTCCTGCTGTGTTTCTATTCTGTGTGGCCATCCATTGCTCCTGCTCTGCTCTCGCTGCGGACATCCAACGGCTGCAGCTATGCTCTCCGCCCTCCGCATCGGATCTCTCAGCTGTCTGCTCCCCTTCGGCCCCGATTACCTGGTGAAACATATCGCTGCAGGCACTGCAAGCCTGCTCAACTTTCAGAGTCACCGCCGCATCACCGCTGCACTCTCTGAGCCACTCTCCGATCCTCAAAAGGTTAGACATAGGCACAAAAAATAAGTGACTCGCATACAAGCCGGGACCCCCCACTTTATTTGGCTTGTATGCGAGTATACACGATAACTGTTTTACTTGTATGAATTTGCCTTGTTCAGTTTTGGATTTGATTGAGGTTTAAAAAAAATGAAGCCGGCTTGCCCTGCCCTCAGTTGAATGAAACTTTTTTTTGGACTTGTGAAAAACAGGTCACCATTTTCAATAAATTAATATTAAGACTACAGAAATGGTCAAAGAGATGTTACCAATTCAATTGATGCAAATATACTGCTACTCTTATTGAAATATATGCAGTTTGGAAATTAACTAGTCGAATTTCTATATTACAGTATATTGTTCGCTGTAGAGTTACTTTTATATCCCCCATTGGGGTGTTCTGTGTAATTAGTTTTATCATTTCTTACAGGCCTAGTTTCGGGCTCTTTAATTAAGTTTAATAAACTTAATTCTAATATTTGTCTGTAGCTGTACTGGATTTACATTATACTGCATTTATTTCGGATTTGGATATTTTTACATATTTGACAGAACTATCATTGTATTTGCATCGGGATGCGCCGATTTTGACCATTGTGGCACAACATCTGGTAGCAGCTGTACACAAGCCAGATACGTGCTAGATTCTCACCCAAGGCAGTTTTTATCGACCTACCCAGGCGAGATCAATCTGGCATATGTACGTAGCTAGCTTCTCCTAAAGGATTCAATGGGACTAAAATCTGAGGGTTAATAAGTTCTAGGAAAACGGACCTGAAAACTATGACATAATGGTACAAGACCTGAGTCTGATGAAATAACTTACTTTTCATCTATGTCCAAGCTCATTAAGCATTCATCCAATTAGCTTCATTTGAATTTTCCAGCACGGAGACTATTTTTGTTGATTCATCTATAAATGCCAGCAAACATTCCTTGTGAATGGAAGAAGGTGAACTCCCTGGGTTTTCATGCTTTTTATGAACAGGCCTCTACAACATTAACAGATCTTTGGAAATTTCTTGAATTCTTGTGAAATGGAGACAGCACTCACCACAAGATGTGCTAAACATTCCTTTCACTTAGCATATGTCCGTCTAATACAAATACCGTAGTAAAAATAAATCGTATAATTCAGTAAAGCTAACAGACATCACAGTTGAATATTTCTTTCTAGATGTTTTGCTCACCTTTAATCGTTTCTTCTACAACCTCCACCACTCGGTCAATTTGTTGCACCTGTAAATGAAGAAAGTGATCTATATTAATTCTGAAATATTCATCCACCAAACTGCAATTACAAAAATGGAGTGTATACTAAAACATACACATGGCACATTTTGACTTAAAGTTACTTTTATTCAACCAGCAAGTAATTTTTTGAGGGGAAATGACATAGGTATCTCCCAAAAGATAATAAGACTATGTACAAGAGGCATTATTATATAAAATAAAAAATTCTCAGCTTTTATTTACATTTAAAGGGAAGGTTCAAGCAAAAATAAAAAAATGAGTTTCACTTACCTGGGGCTTCTACCAGCCTCATGCAGCCATCCTGTGCCCTCGTAGTCACTCACTGCTGCTCCAGTCCCCTGCTGGCAGCTGGCCGACTTTGGAGGTCGGCGGGACGCAGTGCGTACATTTTTACGCATTCCCGCTAGTGCAGGAACATTAACACATACATTTTTACGCGTTAGTGGCTCAATGCGTAAAAATTTACGCATTGAACCAGTAACGCGTAAAAATGTATTGTTAAATTGGTTGTTAAACTCAGTTATAAATGCATAGTTGTATTCTTCACCTCCTTTCTCCTCATTTCTTTCCCTGTGTATTAGTTCTTCCCTATCCACCATTCTCACCCTTTGTATTTCTTCCTCCAAAAATCTTTCTTCATACCCCTTTTCCATGAATCTATTTTTCAAAACACCTGCTTGATCTTCATAATCCTCCAGACTGCTACAGTTTCTCCTCACCCTCATAAATTGTCCCCTAGGTACATTTCTTATCCATTTTGGGTGGTGTCCACTTCTGGTGGATATATAACCGTTTCTGTCAGTGACCTTAAAAACGTTTTGGTTTTAACCACATTATTCTCTACCATTATCTGAAGATTCGTTGCCTGTAGCGACTCTGATGAGTCGCTACAGGCAACGAAACTGGTAAAGCGCACGCGGCCAGCAGACGTGGAAACAGCACAGGGGGATACGTGAGGAGTCAGAGGGAGGCTAAACCAACCAGCGCAACCAAGCCGACCCGGCGGCCCACGATTGGGGTGGAGCCCATAAAAACTCTGTGCCTTAGACAACGGACACGTTTGTAAGTGTGCAATTCTTTTAAAATTAAAGTAGTTTTACAATTTTACGCTATGGGAGCTCTGGTTATGTTTTCTTGAGGTGTATTGATACTGCAGCAGAGTGACAACTGTGGAGGAGAATCCTTGAATGGCAGGGGGCGGCCAGATGACCCCATTGGTGCTGGAGACCCATCTAATAGAGGGTCACTTGTATGCTGTGAGTTCCCACTGCGTGGGGTGTGGTGGAGGTGATTTACCGCAAGAACTGGTCACTGCAACCTGGAGGTCATTTAGGAAGAACTCCACACTATCTGATGTGTAGGATTGTCTTGCATGAGAAATAGAGACACTAGATTTGCAGTGTCTAAGTGCGCAGCTATTGGATGAACATTGAGACTTATTCGTATGTAGAGCAGCGTACCACCAGTGAATCCCCGTGTATTGTATTATCAGCGCAGTTTTTTAAGCATTTGTATAATCCCTGCACTACCACCGGAGGCAGTGCAGAGAGTATAGATGGGAACTCCAGTGCGTGGAACCATAAGGAGGTGAGTCTGTGTGCACTGCCTGTTTTCCTCCCCGCTCTGTAATAGTGCTGGGAGGAGAGGGGATACCGAAGGGCATGCAGGGGGGGAGGGGGAGAGAAAGATGCAGCAGGAATGCTGACATGGCACACTGCAGGAGGGGGGCCAAGGACAGTGTCAGGGGACATCTTCTGCCCTCCCCGTTCCTGCGCCCAAGCAGCTGGCAGTGACGAGAGTGACAGATTTCAGCCAATCAAGGCTGAATTTGCATGTGACGTCACTTCTCTTGCAACTGCTACTCTGCGTACCATTTTACTTATAGAACAGCTACTTATAGAGAATCGATCTTATGCCTAATAGTTACTCTTGAAATATGATCTATGCTGTGCTCACAAGGGTTTACAAAGCAAGCTAGATATGATTGTGCAGCTTCTAGTACAGTACAGAGCTCAGTGGGGAGAAGGGCTGGCAAAGCGTACACCATTTCAGGCAGAGGAGAGGAAAAAAAAGTGTAAGGGAAGAAATTACATCAGGATTTGACTCAGAGGCAGTAAATATGGAACATGCATGGAACAGTTTTTGCTTTATTTACTATATAAAACTCACTGAAATCAATATGTGGACAGCACAATACATAGGTTATGTAAATAGAACAAGTACCGTATTTATCTACTTCTGGATGTTGTTTTCTAATGGAATAGTATGGCTGCCCCCACTACTTCAAAGTTGGGATAAAGTGTGGACTGGCTGTTTACTTCGGTTTTGCCTAAGCTGCATGCAGCACTGTCATTTCCAAAGTACCTTCCTTTTTTTTCCATCAAAAAGCTTCAGCTATTTAAAATGAAAATAATAAAAATCTGCTTAGCTTAGGACTGTCAAGCTTTTCAAGCCAGTGACAATTAGATCTGCTGTGCTCCTTGAGATAAGTGGATGCCCTGCATGATCCCACTGTAGTTCACAGCACTAAAGTAAGGCACCGCACCAGAGAATGGCCGTCACAAACAGCTCACAAGTTGAAAGTTTTCTCCCTCTCGCTCAAGCAATCAGAATTATATTCCCTTCCATTTGGTACTGAGGTTGGTTTGCTTCTGGAAAACCTCACTTGCATCAATTTTAATTAAACAGCTTTCTTCTCCCAAAAGTGTGTGCGGCCCTGCGTTCATTTTTTACTCCTCTGCTCTGTAATTTGAGGTTTAAGTCACCAGCAGAGCACAGAAAATGTATTACTGCATATGAATGCCATGAAAACAGATGGCTGAATAACATGATTCACTGCAGCATTAATGCAAACTTATTCTCATGACCATGTGAGGGTCACAGTGAAAGCTTTATTCTTTTCTCTTTTTTATTCCATGGTTAGCTACTAGACCGTTTACCCAAAATGTGAGTTTTATAAAAACAATGTTACCAAAATGAAAAAAAAAAATTTAATAGGTTTCCTGCAAATGTTTTACACTATCATTTAATATGTAACATCAAGTGCGGTTTTCATGTAACTGCACAAATATAAACCCACTTTGCAGTAATCTTTTCAAAAACAGAAGAGGATGTACGTGCGAAATCCAAGAGGTTATAAAAGCATAAAAAAAAATGCAATAGCATACAAAGAAAAGGCTATAAATGTTTTGTATTTATGCATTCAGACTGTGCCTCACTTTTTGAAGAATAAATGTACGTTGCAGTGCCGATTATTCCTGCTCCTTCTTCCATGTATGTACTTCCCTTGGATCAGAGCACGCAAGTTACAACACTGTGGGTGAGGTGTGTTCTACCTGCCTAATCCCCTTCCATGCGGACTACATACTGCTGTAGGGCCAGCTGCCTTTCTACCTGTTTCTACCAGTACTCTTACCCTGAAGTTAGAGCATGCAGCATGTCCGTACGTGTAATCCAGGATTGCTACATCAATTCAGGATCAAAAGACAATGATTCGGATAGCGGCATTGATTTGGAAGGGGCAGCAGTAGCTAATGGCAGAAGTGATGCTAAAAGCTTTTTCGAAAATCTAGCATTGTTTGCTAAATCCAGAAAACGGTGGGTGCTAGAATTGTAGAGACGAATCTCGAGAGACTGAATGACAAGGAGGTAAAACTATCCTGGACTGTAACCACCCTGCAGCAATATAAAGACGATCAGATCATAGCAAGATGTTTCAGGAGATACGCAAAGCCATCCAAGTACCAAAACGACGATGAATTGGTCAAAAAGTAGAAACCAGCGCACATGGAATATGCAACTAGGCTGTAAAATTTTGTTCTGGAACGTTCCCAACAAGAACACGTCAAGGTGTTTGAGGAGCTCAGTACAATTAAGTTCCAGCATTAAGGTCTTGCTGACCATATACAATATTTGAAAATGCTTAAGAGAATCGATTATAAGCGAAACATCGTCCAAGGCACTATTAAAGAATGCAAGCTGCGAACTAGAGCCATGTCTACATAGATTGTTACTAATTACCACTTAAGTGTCAACGTCTGACTATGTTCCTGTTGCTTTCCTGTTCCCTCCCCCATACCCCCTCCCGTCTCCCCCATCTCCTTCCCTCTCCTTTTTTCCCTCCTCCCCTACCCCACATACCTCCCTTCCTTCCTTCCTTCCCTTCCCTCACTCTTGCGAATGTAGCCATCTGATGGTATAAACAGTTGGGTTACACTAATCTGGGTCATTTACCTCCCCTCCCCAGCCCCTCCAGATACACAAAACCAAATCATCATTTTAAACCAGTCTTTTTCCACCCAGTCCCCACCTTTGCCACTTTTGACTAATATGGTGTATTGCTTTAAATATCACATAATTTTGCATTTACATACTTATATAGATTGTTCTACCTATGCACAATCCGCACTTTTCTATGTGCAACATGCATAACATGCAGTCACTGTAGCACACTATGCCACTAATGGCCCATACTCACGGGCTACATAAGTGGCCTGTCGCCAGCACACGTGAGCGGTGTGCGCGACAGGCCGGCGACAGCTCGTCGCCAGCTCCCTCCGCGTAGACACGCGGAAGAGGGATCAGCTGTGCAACGGAAGCTGTCGCCGAGGTTCCTCCCCCTCACCGGAAGCGGCGTCTATTTTCAATTATGTTGCTGTCGCTAGTCCGCATACTCACGCGGACTAGCGACAGTTGCGGCGGAGTTTCGGCAGCAACTGTCGCCAGGCGATTGCCCGCGTCAATCGCCCGGCGACATCAGCGACGAGCGACGGTTCGGGGTGCGTGCCCGTGCAATGCCTCATACTCACGGGCGACCTGTCGCCGCAACACGCGCGTGCCGCGTGTTGCGGCGACAATTGTAGCCCGTGAGTATGGGCCATTAGAGTGGCGTCTACTGCTCCAGTTCCTGCTTTAATTCAAATGCAATATATATATATATATATATATATATATATATATATATATATATATATATATATATATATATATATATATATATTTTTATAAAAAAAAATTCTCCCCCTCACCAGTCATATTTTATTTGGCCACTAGAGGGCAGCTATCTCCCCCCCCCCCCCCCCCCCCCAATTGGCATCCAATAGCATTTTGCAGCCACCTAATAACTTTGGTCTGCAAGGGTTGTCATAAGAGGGAGGTGAGGCTACTACCAGGAAGTCTTGGTGGAACACATATGCATTCCACTGTGCTATTTGCTGCTCTTAAAGGAAGTAGGCGGATTTTGCCAGCGTGGACACGCCAAATGCTGTCCTTAGAGCCCATTTTAACCTGGATAGTGGGAGTTTGCCCTCCAGCCTCCGTAGAAGCGCGATACAGCGTGAAACGGCCGTCAGGCGAGCAGTGCCCAGCACCCACCGCCACACCTCTGAGCACTTGTATGTCCATGTATGCTGCACTACTGTTTTGTATTTCTGCATTCGGCCTGTGCCTCACTTTTTGAAGAATAAATGTACGTTGCAGTGCCGATCATTCCTGCTCCTTCTTCTTCCTAATAGAATTTTAATGCAAAAATAGCTGGTGGAAAAGCCCCAGGTGAGGGCAGGGTAGTCTGACCTCCCTCCGCACCGCTGTTCGCGCTGCTCCCTCTTCCTGGCTGCTTCCTGCCCAATTTTACCTTACAGATTGTACATACAATTGAAATTGTATCATATATGAGCACACCAACTAATCTTAAACATGTATTGCATTGACAGTGGATTCACCTCTCTAGTGGATGAGACGTGTATTGTCGAGTGATTTGTAACACCAGGTAATGACCCAATAAATAAAGGGCCATTAACTGGCAAGTGGAAGAAGCAAATAAGAAAAGTAATATCAAACTCATAGGACATTACCACAAAGTACAGTAGGCAACAAATCAGCATGACAGCCAGACAGATGTCATTTTAAAACATAATTTGTAACAGTAACTTACAGTTTATCTTACTCACAGGTTATCTTACTCACAGAGCCACAAACCTATCTGCACCTGATAAACAGTGACACACTCTCTCTCAGCTTTCAGCAGAGGTATCTGTCAACAAAAATACATGCTTCAACATGACATATTGAAGAAATGTTACAGGACAAGTTATATACTTCCAGAATATAAAAGGTAGAAAACCGAGAGCCCAATATAGTGTAGCTTGTATTGGAGGAGTGTGAATGATAATGATGAAACGTAAGTATTGTACTTACAAACCAGGGTTACCTCCAAGGCAACCACTGAAAAGGCAGGTGGGGAGACCAAGCCTGTCCCCACTCAGGATTAAGATGTCGCTCTCTGTGGATAGAGGAAAAAAAAAAGAGGGTGTACCACCCTTCCACCAAGGGTGGATTCTTGATGTGTTGAGCTGTACAGAGGCGCCAGTAGGATAAAAGTCACTAAAACGTTTAAAACTTTCGGGATGCGGTGGTGGACCAGCCAACCCAAAACAGACACAGGTACTGCCGATTCAAGTAATAAATTTATTTATATACTCCAAAGACAAGTTGCAACGCGTTTCACGGGCAAAATCCCGCTTCCTCAGGCAACAAACAACAGGAGTGATACACAGCACGGAGTCCAAAATACGCTTGGCACCTCAGTCACAGAGGTGCCAAGCGTATTTTGGACTCCGTGCTGTGTATCACTCCTGTTGTTTATTGCCTGAGGAAGCGGGATTTTGCCCGTGGAACGTGTTGCAACTTGTCTTTGGAGTATATAAATAAATTATTTATTACTTGAATCGACAGTACCTGTGTCTGTTTTGGGTTGGCTGGTCCACCACCGCATCCTGAACGTTTTAGTGACTTTTATCCTACTGGCGCCTCTGCACAGCTCTACACATACTTCCAGAATAGATTGTGTGGAAAAATTCAAAGTATGGTGCAACAACCTGTTGCCGGTGTACCTGCATTGTGTACATGTAATAAAGGCTCCCAGAAAAAAAAGATTGCAGGGAGTTGCCGCTAGTAGAATATTGATACATTTACTGATATTCTACTACTTACTTCCAATATTTACTATGACCTAACCTAGCCCCACACTCACATTATTTATAGTTGGGTCTGCTTCTCTTCGCACCCTGCACCTTCCGGGTCCTATCACCGCCCCCTTCCCTGCACTTCTCTTCCTTTGAGGCCCATGTAATCCACCTGTACCAACCTCTCCCAGCCATCATTGCGGTCCTATATCACCCCCCATCTGCTCCAACTTCACTCTTCCTGGACAACCTGGCCTCCTGGCTCCCCCACATCCTGTCATTTGACCTCCCCACCATCATACTCGGGGATTTCAACTTACCTATCGATGAGCCTATCTCCACTGCTGCCAAGCAGCTACTCTCCCTCACCAAATCCCTTGGTCTCTCTCAGCACACAAATTCCACCACCCACCGCGCTGGTCATACTCTTGACCTCATATTCTCAAAGGCCACCTCCCTCAGCAACCTGTACATCGCACCTTTCCCTATCTCTGACCATCACCTCCTCACCTTCACCATCTCCCCACCAACAACTTCTCTCCCCACCCCTCAGCCTGGTCGATGGCAGAGAGACCTACGTAATCTCAGCCCAAATGTCCTAGCAAGTCTCCTTCTCTCCCTCTCCTCCCACCTACTTACCCTAACATGCCCCAATGAAGCAGCTGCACATTATAACTTTGCCCTCTCATCTGCTTTAGATCAAGCTGCCCCCTCAATCTTCCGCCCTATCAAGCCCCCCAACCCCCAACCCTGGCACAACACCCACACACGTAACCTCAGGAAAGAAACTCGAGCAGCCGAACGGAAATGGAGGAAATCACATCTCAATTCTGACTTCCTAGATTACAAGGCCAAACTGTTACTCTTCCACACTGCCCTCTCTGAGGCTAAACAAAGGTACTTTGCTGCACTGATTGGAACCCAAGCTTCCAACCCTCGACAGCTTTTTGCTACCTTCAATTCCCTCCTCAACCCCACTCCTCCCCCTCCCAGCTCCTCCCTCTCAGCCAATGACTTTGCCAACCACTTCACCACTAAAATTGCAACAATACGCAATGAAATTTCCCTCCTCCATCCCTCCCTTCCCAACGCCTCTCAGGTTGTCCCCTTGCCTTCCCTCCCATCTGCTCCCCTGTCTCATCCACCCCTCGCCTCTTTTGCTCCTGCCACCATTGATGATGTCAGCCTGCTGCTAGTGGCTTCCCCCCCCCCCCCCCACATCCTCTCCCTGTGATCCGGTACCCGCGAATACTCTTCGTCCCCACTTCCCTGACCTGGCCCCAGTCCTAACCTCCTTGTTCAATCTCTCCCTTTCCACAGGCATCTTCCCCAAAGCATTCAAAAGGGCCACTGTACTTCCCCTGCTGAAAAAACCCTCACTCGACCCATCCCTACCCTCAAACTACCGCCCAATCTCCCTCCTTCCCTATGCGTCTAAACTCCTCGAACGCCTAGTCCACCAGCGCATTAACCAATACATCAACACCAATACCCTACTTGACCCCCTACAGTCTGGATTCCGACCTGCACACTCAACTGAAACAGCCCTCGCCAAGGTGGTCAACGACCTTACCCTTGCCAGGGCCAAAGGCAGTTATTCCATCATGCTCCTCCTTGACCTCTCTGCAGCATTTGACACTGTTGACCACTCCCTCCTCCTCCAATCACTACAGTCCATGGGTATCCATGGTCTTGCCTTGGCCTGGATCTCCTCCTACCTATCCAATCGCTCCTTCACCACTTCCTTCAATAGCTCCTCCTCAACCCCTGCCCCCCTCTCAGTTGGGGTCCCCCAGGGCTCTGTTCTAGGCCCCCTTCTTTCCTCCATATACACTTCCTCAATTGGCAAGCTTATCTCCTCCCTGGGCTTCAATTACCACCTTTATGCAGATGACACTCAGATTTACCTCCATACCCCCGATCTCTCATCCACCACCATAAACAAGGTCTCATCGTGTCTCTCAGCAATTTCCTCCTGGATGTCAGCTAGGTTCCTAAAGCTTAACCTAGACAAAACTGAGCTCCTGATCTTTCCACCCCATGCTGCTGCACCCATCCCAGATTTCCACCTCACAATCGACAACACAACCATTCTCCCTACCTCCCAGACCCGCTGCCTGGGTGTCACCTTGGACTCTGACCTCTCCTTCATCCCACACATCCAAAACATCACCAGAGCCTGCAATTTCCACCTCCGTAATATCTCCAAGATCCGCCCCTTCTTAACCCCGGACACGAACAAACTGCTCATCCATGCCCTCATCATCTCCCATCTTGATTACTGTAACTCCCTCCTTTCTGGCCTCCCCCTGAAACGCACTGCCCCCCTTCAATCAGTGATGAACGCGGCTGCAAGACTCATCCATTCTTCGCACCGCTCTGCATCCACATCTCCCCTTTGTGAATCCCTGCACTGGCTCCCTATCCGTTTCAGGATAAGTTTCAAGATTCTATGCCTGGCGTATAAATCTGTGCACAAAACCTGCCCTACCTACATCTCGGAGCTTGTTCACAAGTATACACCAGGTCGCCCCCTCCGTTCCTCCAACGACCTTCGCCTCACCACCCCACGCATTTCACACTCCCATGCCCGCCTGCAGGATTTCTCAAGAGCTGCCCCCACCCTCTGGAATGCCCTTCCACCACCCATCAGACTTGCTCCCTCTTTCAACACATTCAAGCAAGCCCTCAAAACCCACCTCTTTATGATGGCCTACCCACCTCCTACCACACAGTAACTCTCTAAGGAATATTTAACAGCGCCCCCTAGTGTTTCCACCCCTCCCTTTAGATTGTAAGCCTCTGGCAGGGTCCTCCACTCCCTAGTGTAATCTACATGATAGTGTGCTCCTGTCCTATGACGGCCTGTACTTGTATTACTGGGCCTACCTAACCAGCCCATATTGCATGATCATGTATTTTGTACAATTTGTATGTATAACTTTGTTCTATGTGTATAACCCTATGTATGTCATCCTTGTATCATTGTATATATTTATTGTCCAGCGCTGCGTAATATGTTGGCGCTTTATAAATACAATAAATAATAATAATAATAAAAAGTTGCAATTTCTGGGCACCCAAAATTCTATCCATTGCCCTTAATCATCACTCAACTCTTAACACTAAAAAGAACCCTGCTGCAAACCTGCGGTTATAAATAGTGGGTGCTAAACAAAGATTACTTCCATGTGCCCAAAATTCCCTCTATTGCCATATTTCATTGGGTGCCCAAATATCTCCCTATTGTTGCTAATCGTGGCTTTCATCACTTTTATTCCTGATTCACCCGCAACATGTTCCAGTGTAAACTATGGGCATGGTGCTTGGCATGCTCATAGAGCACACAATATAGATACTGGAAACATACTCAATTACTCAACCCGCAGGGCAATCCAAGTTGCTTGGACACTGGAGATGCTTTCAGCTTTACTTAACCACTTCCCGACCGCCGTATTGACAAATGGCGGCTGGGAAGTGGACCCCGCAAGGACCGCCGTATAGACAAATGGCAGCGGTCCATGTAGGGGCATGGGCGGAGCGATCGCGTCATCCGTGACGCGATCCTCCGCCGGGGTTCGGAAGCCTGGCATTTTGCCTCTGCTCGCCGGCCACTAAGCAGCGCCGGCGAGCGGAGGAATCCGTAATTCTGGCCAATTAGGATGTATAAGGCACTTTGTTAGGTAAACAAAGTGCCTTATACGTGCTTCCTCCTCGCCTCGTGGTCTCATTGTTGAAGACACCACCAGCGAAGAGGAAGCATTGAGTAAGTTTCACTGCACACAGCTTTTTTTTGTATCTAGCCCCCCTGATCTCCCACCCCAGGCCTCATACCCCCCCCTGATCACCCCAGCAGACCCCTGCCCAGCACCCTTGCAAAACCCCCACCCCCCCACCTGCCACTAACTAGCGACGCTATCCCCTGCGTTAGGTCCCTAACTGCCTCCTAGTCACCCCTGATCCCCCCCTACCTTTAGATCACCCCCAGACCCCATCCCAGACTACCCCCTTGTATACTGTATACATCTGTATACAGCTACCTTACCCCCTGATCCCCCTCTGATCACCTGTCTATCACCTGTCCATCACCCCTCAGCACCCCCACCCATCAGAGCAGACCCTAACTGCCCCGCGGGGGTAACCGATCACCTGCCCAGGCCCTCGATTGCCCTCATACCCCCCTCCTGATTACATCCCCTGCTCTTTGTTTACATCTGTCTTCCCCAGCAATCACTAACTGATCTGCGATCAGTAACCCCCGTGTCTGCCTCTCATCAGATCAGGACTCAGTCTGCCCCGTGCGGGCTCCTGATCAACCCCACACCCCTTCAAATCGCCCTCAGAACCCCCCCTAATCACCGTCCAAGTGCATTGTATTTGACTGTGCTGTTATTGTATCGATTGTGCTGCGCTTGTATTCGATTGTGCTGCAATTGTATTTGATTGTCCCGTGATCTGCTTCGATTGTCCCGTGATTGTTTGATTGCCTCTGAGACCCCACTTCCCACCAACCCCCACCCCCACCCCCCATCACCTTCCGAGTGCATCAGATTTGATTGTGCTGCGCTTGTATTCGATTGTGCTGTGATTGTATTTGATTGTCCCGTGATCTGCTTCGATTGTCCCGTGATTGTTTGCCTCTGAGACCCCACTTCCCACCAACCCCCACCCCACCACCACCCCCCATCACCTTCCGAGTGCATCAGATTTGATTGTGCTGCGCTTGTATTCGATTGTGCTGCGATTGTATTTGATTGTCCCGTGATCGGCTTTGATTGTCCCGTGATTGGTTGATTGCCTCTGAGACCCCACTTCCCGCCACACCCAACCCCCCCATCCCCCCCCACCACACCCATACTCAACCCCCCCCCCACCACACCCAACCCCACCCTCCCCCCCACCACACCCAACCCCACCCTCCCCCCACCACACCCAACCCCACCCTCCCCCCCACCACCTCCAACCACCACCTTCCGAGTGCATCAGATTTGCTTGTGCTGTGATTGGAGTCGATTGTGTTGTAATTGTATTTGATTGTCCTGTGATTGTTTGATTGCCTCTGAGACCCCACTTCCCACCAACTCCAATACCTCTCAAATACTCCCTTTTTGTTAGGTAGGTGCTCTTTTTTTCTGGGTAGTCTCGGAGGAAAACCCCATAAATTTAGCAATCCACAATGGCAAGAAGGGGGCTTTCCGATGACGAGGTATACAGGTACATGGACCAGTCGGATGAGTTCTTTTGGGAAGAATCATCCGTCTAATCTTCCGGGTCCGAATTTGAACCTGTAAAAAGCAGTGGTTCCCTGACCGAAAGTGATGACGAGGCTTTGGTCCCGGCTAGAGCCAGGCGTACCAGACCCCATGTTGTTAGACCGCAGGTGGCGCAGGATCCGCCTCAAGGGCAGCAGGGTGGTGCTAGCGCTGATAGTTTTCTTGGTGAGGCAGGCACCAGCAGCGCAGCATCTCCTGGACTTGGTACCAGTACTTCTGTAGACCCTGGCGAAGTGGTGAGCGTCAGCATGGAAGTTGAAACTGGTACGGTGGCAAGTGCAGTAGTACCCCCGTCGCAGCCACCAAGAAGAAGACGGGCCCGTAGTACCCATAGACTCCCAGAGGTGCTGGCACAGCCAGATTGGCAATCCTCTGATTCCGCCGCACCCGTTGTGCCCCGTTTCATCGCCCAGTCTGGAGTCCAGGTGGCGACAGCTCATCTAGGAACGGCCCTAGACTTTTTGCAGCACCCAGGTTCTCTTGGACTTAATTGTGGTTGAGACCAACCGTAAAGCCACACAATTCATCACCGAGCACCCGGAGAGCATGTATGCCCAGCCTTTCGGGTGGAAACCAGTCCAAGTTTCCGACATTAAAATCTTTTTGGCCCTTATCCTTCACTTGGGACTAATGAAACAGAATGTATTGCGGTCGTATTGGTCTACGAACCCAGTACATCATGTTCCCTTGTACCCTGCTGCCAGGTCTAGGACACGATTTGAGTCCATCCTGCGCTTCCTACACTTCAACGACGACGAAACCTGTCATGAAAGGGGAGACCCTGCTTATGACCGGCTCCACAAAATTCGGCCCCTCATAGACCACCTGTCATCAACATTTGCAGATGCTTATATCCCTGAACAGAACATCTGCGTAGACGAGTCCCTCTTACGCTTTACCGGGCGCCTTGGCATCAAATAGTACATCCCAAGCAAGCGCGCCCGGTATGGGGTGAAACTGTATAAGCTCTGTGAAAGGGCCACAGGCTATACATGTTGTTTTAGGGTCTATGAGGGAAAAGACTCAAAATTGGAGCCGGTCGGATGCCCTGACTACCTGGGGAGCAGTGGAAAGGTTGTGTGGGACTTGGTGTCACCCTTGTTCCAGAAGGGGTACCATCTTTTTGTGGACAATTATTACACAAGTGTGGCCCTCTTTCAGCACTTAAAGTTAGAAGGAATCCGATGCTGTGGCACTGCGCGGCCTAGTCGCCAGGGCTTCCCCCAACGGCTCGTTACCACCAGACTTGAACGGGGGCAGAGGGCCGCCTTGCGTACTGAAGACCTGCTCGCGGTGAAATGGAGGGACAAGAGGGACGTTTACTTTCTGTCCACCATTCACACAGACACGACAGTCCAAATTCAATGGGCAACTAAGGTCATTGAAAAGCCCCTTGTCGTCCACGAATATAATGTCAACATGGGAGGGGTGGACTTCAATGACCAGAGGTTAGCGCCCTATTTAATTACCCGGAAAACAAGACGCTGGTATAAGAAAGTGTCTTTTTATCTGATTCAATTGGCAGTTTACAACAGCTTTGTTCTCTACAGTAAGGCTGGGAGAACTGGATCTTTCCTCCAATTTCAGGAACAGATCACTCTGGACATCCTGTATCCAGGAGGTGCCAGTGCCCCCCCCCCCCCAGATGCAACTAGCCGACTGCATGGTAGGCATTACGCCTATCAGATTCCGTGTGCCCCAGGTCAACGCATCCGAAGAAAACGTTGTCGTGTCTGCAGCAGGACTGGAAGAAGGAATGACACCAGTTTTTATTGTCCCCGCTGTCCTGACCAGCCTGGGCTATGCGTAGGGGAGTGCTTTGAGAGGTACCACGAGCAGGTACACTATTAGAACCTAGGGAACTCCAGACATAGGAGTAGGCACACACTCAGTGGTCTTTCGCACATTGTCCCAGGTGGAGGAGAGGTGAGCTTGAAAACCAAAAAAACGGGTAAGCATAAAAGTCGGAAGAAGGATCGGTTTCCATGCTTGATATTGCTGATCTGTCCTGAGTTGGCGATATAAGACGGCATGTTTGAATTTCCCTTGAGTGTGGACACCCCCGGTTTATATGTGATTTGGGCCTATGATGATGCTTTAATGCCACACAGAGTCATCTCTATTGGCAGGCATATTGCTGTATCCTACAGGCATAATGCTGTATACTAAAGTTCTGAGGCCCAGTCACATAAGTTGGTGGCTCACCCTGAGTGCAGGGTGGCACGGGGTGTCTCTCTCCTGAGGTTATCACTGCCATTGATGTGGAGGAAGATCTGCCATTGATGTGGAGCAAGGTATGTTTGCCGTTCATTTTTCCTTTCAGCCCAGAGTGCATTACTTGTATACCCAATATAAGGAGTATAGCAGAAACTCCTAATACTGGCCATACATGTAATGATTGCAGAGACCCTAAAATGCCAGGACAGACTCCTCAAATGACCCCATTTTGGAAAGAGGACACCCTAAAGTATTGTATTATGTGAGGTGCATGGTGAGTTCATAAAAGATTTTAGTTTTTGTCACAAGTTAGCAGAATTTTTTTTTTATTTTTTTTTAACAAAGTGTCATTTTCCGTTAACTTGTGACAAAAAATAAAATTTTCAAAGACCTCACCATTCCCCTCATGGAATACCTTGCTGTGTATTCTTTCCAAAATGGGGTCATTTGTGGGGTTTGTTAACTGTCCTGGCAAGTGGGTGGGGTGCTAAATTGTGAGCACCCCTGTAAAGCCTAAAGGTACTCATTGGACTCTGGGCCCCTTAGCACAGTTAGGGTGCAAAAAAGTGCCACACATGTGGTATCGCCGTACTCGGGAGAAGTAGTACAATGTGTTTTGGGGTGTATTTTTACACATACCCATGCTGGGTGGGAGAAATACCGCTGTAAATGGACAATTGTGTGTAAAAAAATCAAAAGTGTCATTTACAGAGGTATTTCTCCCACCCAGCATGGGTATGTGTAAAAATACACCCCAAAACACATTATACTACTTCTCCCGAGTACGGCAATACCACATGTGTGGGACTTTTTTGCACCCTAACTGCGCTAAGGGGCCCAAAGTCCAATGAGTACCTTTAGGATTTCACAGGTCATTTTGAGAAATTTCGTTTCAAGACTACTCCTCACGGTTTAGGGCCCCTAAAATGCCAGGACAGTATAGGAACCCCACAAATGACTCCATCTTAGAAAGAAGACACCCCAAGGTATTCCGTTAGTAGTATGGAGAGTTCATAGAAGATTTTATTTTTGTCACAAGTTAGCGGAAATTGATTTTAATTGTGTTTTTTCACAAAGTGTCATTTTCCGCTAACTTGTGACAAAAAATAAAATCTTCTATGAACTCACCATACTCCTAACGGAATACCTTGGGGTGTCTTCTTTCTAAAATGGGGTCATTTGTGGTGTTCCTATACTGTCCTGGCATTTTAGGGGCCCTAAACCGTGAGGCGTAGTCTTGAAACGAAATTTCTCAAAATGACCTGTGAAATCCTAAAGGTACTCATTGGACTTTGGGCCCCTTAGCGCAGTTAGGGTGCAAAAAAGTGCAACACATGTGGTATTGCCGTACTCGGGAGAAGTAGTATAATGTGTTTTGGGGTGTATTTTTACACATACCCATGCTGGGTGGGAGAAATATCGCTGTAAATGACAATTTGTTAATTTTTTTTACACACGATTGTCCATTTACAGAGATCTTTCTCCCACTCAGCATGGGTATGTGTAAAAATACACCCCAAAACACATTATACTACTTCTCCTGAGTACGGCAATACCACATGTGTGGCACTTTTTTGCAGCCTAACTGCGCTAAGGGGTCCAAAGTCCAATGAGCACCTTTAGGCTTTACAGGAGTGCTTACAATTTAGCACCCCCCAAAATGTCAGGACAGTAAACACACCCCACAAATGACCCCATTTTGGAAAGTAGACACTTCAAGGTATTCAAAGAGGGGCATGGTGAGTCCGTGGCAGATTTCATTTTTTTTTTGTCGCAAGTTAGAAGAAATGGAAACTTTTTTTGTCACAAAGTGTCATTTTCCGCTTACTTGTGACAAAAAATAATATCTTCTATGAACTCACTATGCCTCTCAGTGAATACTTTGGGATGTCTTCTTTCCAAAATGGGGTCATTTGGGGGTGTTTATACTATCCTGGAATTCTAGCCCCTCATGAAACATGACAGGGGGTCAGAAAAGTCATAGATGCTTGAAAATGGGAAAATTCACTTTTTGCACCATAGTTTGTAAACGCTATAACTTTTACCCAAACCAATAAATAGACACTGAATGGGGTTTTTTTTTAATCAAAAACATGTTTGTCCACATTTTTCGCGCTGCATGTATACAGAAATTTTACTTTATTTGAAAAATGTCAGCACAAAATTCATGTCTTTTTTGATGAATATAATAAAAAGTAAAAATCGCAGGAGCAATCAAATAGCACCAAAAGAAAGCTTTATTAGTGACAAGAAAAGGAGCCAAAATTAATTTAGGTGGTAGGTTGTATGAGCGAGCAATAAACCGTGAAAGCTGCAGTGGTCTGAATGGAAAAAAAGTGGCCGGTCCTTAAGGGGTGTAAAGCCCACGGTCCTCAAGTGGTTAAAAAGAGAAACTTTACTGAATAAGGCCTCTTGCACTCTACATGCAATTCCAATTTGTGTTGTACAATCCGATTTTTGATTCTGATTAACCTCCTGAGAGTTACTCCGCTCAGGAGCTTTTGCAGCCTCAGAGTCCCCAGTATAAATCTAATAGATTTAATGCTTCCACAAGGTTTAGCTAGCACTAGGCTAGCTGGTACAGGTTAAAGTGTTGGGCATACCGCTCAGGAGGTTTAAAAAAAAAGTATGTCATTCTGCTATTTTTTAGAATCGATGAGCAAGAGGCTTCAAACTTAATAAAACTGCTTATTTTTTGCAATATTCATTTATAAATTATTTAGTCAGTGTTTGCCCATAATAAAAAGTTACCTCACCCAGAATTACAATCCTAAATTGATCAGTGGTGCCGGCATCTTTACTGCTGGCAAGTTTAATCACCCCGTCCTCAAACAAAGTAATTTCAGTTGATCAACCAGAATGCTCTGGGGCAGAAGACTTTGTTTCATCATTCTTAGGCTAATCATCACGGGGAGAGCAGAGCTACATACCAATACCGTATACAGTAATATATACATATATGCCCAAACCATAAAAATTTACATAAAAATGGGCAATTTTTAATTGCTCTGCTAGGAGTCATTACAGGTGCTCTTTAACGATTTTAGCCGCCCGGATGTGATCCTCACGTCCAGGCGGCTGCACTGCTGCAGAGGCGGGCTTTGGTGCGCCCCCGTGCTGTCCCCTGGTAGCCCTGGGATCAATGAACGGGAACATGGTTCCCGTTCACCGATCTAAGTTGCCAGCAGAAAAAACGACGGTTTCTAATCAGAGACCACGGGTAAGCAAGAAGCACAAGGGAAAAAAACTCAAGGTGGCCATCTTGTGGCCAGACAGTAAAACTACATCTACATACATTTTTTTATGCCAATTTACACATATTATAACATTAAAATTAACTGTATTTCCCAAGACCAAAAAATTACCCAAATAAAATGTATAATGAAAGAAAAATACAATTAAAACAAAAAAAAAACAACAAATAGTTACCTAAGGGTCTGAACTTTTTAAATATGCATTAGAAGGGGTTATACTATGAACATTTTTAAATTATAAGCTTGTAAATAGTGATGGACGCAAAACTGAAAAAAATGCACCTTTATTTCCAAATAAAATATTGGCGCCATACATTGTGATGGGGACAAAATTTAAATGGTGTAATAACCGAGACAAACGGGCAAATAAAATACATAGGTTTTATTTATGGTAGCATGTATTATTTTAAAGCTATAATAGCTGAAAACTGGGAAATAATGATTTTTTTTCAATTTTTTCTTAATATTCCTGTTAAAATGCATTTATAAAAAAATAATTCTTAGCAAAATGTACCACCCAAAGAAAGCCTAATTAGTGGCGGAAAAAACAAGATATAGATCAATAAATTGTGATAAGAAGTGATAAAGTTATTAGCGAATGAATGGGAGGTGAAAATTGCTCTGATGCATAAGGTAAAAAATCCCTGCGGGCTGAAATGGTTAAGATGTTAACCACTTGAGGACCGCCCCCAGCCGATGGGCGGCGGCAAAGTCCGGGCCCAAACGACCGCAATACGCCCATTGGCGGGGGCGGCTGCGGGAGTGGCTATGCGGCGATCGCGTCATTCGTGACGCGATCAGCCGCCGGGGACTGGCTCCGCCCACCGCTCGTAGTAACCCGCCGGCCGTTCGGAAGCGCCGGCGGGTTACTACCACCCGGATCGCCACTGCACATATGTATAATAGGCTTTGTAATGTATACAAAGCCTATTATACTGGCTGCCTCCTGCCCTGGTGGTCCCAGTGTCCGAGGGACCACCAGGGCAGGCTGCAGCCACCCTAGTCTGCACCCAAGCACACTGATTTCCCCCCCCCTGCCCCCTGATCGCCCACAGCACCCCTCAGACCCCCCCCCTGCCCACCCCCCAGACCACTGTTTGCACCCAGTCACCCCCCTAATCACCCATCAATCACTCCCTGTCACTATCTGTCAACGCTATTTTTTTTTTATCCCCCCCCCCTGCCCACTGCCCCCTCCTGATCACCCCCCACCCCTCAGATTCTCCCCAGACCCCCCCCCCCAGACCCCCCCCCCCGTGTACTATATGCATCTATCCCCCCTGATCACCTGTCAATCACCTGTCAATCACCTGTCAATCACCCGTCAATCACCCCCTGTCACTGCCACCCATCAATCAGCCCCTAACCTGCCCCTTGCGGGCAATCAGATCACCCCCCCACACCAATAGATCGCCCGCAGATCCGACATCAGATCACCTCCCAAATCCATTGTTTACATCTATTCTCTCCTCTAAACACCCACTAATTACCCATCAATCACCCATCAATCACCCCCTATCACCACCTGTCACTGTTACCCATCAGATTAGACCCTAATCTACCCCTTGCGGGCACCCAATCACCCGCCCACACGCTCAGATTGCCCTCAGACCCCCCCTTATCAATTCGCCAGTGCAATATTTACATCTGTTATTCCCTGTAATAACCCACTGATCACCTGTCAATCACCTATCAATCACCCCCTGTCACTGCCACCCATCAATCACCCCCTGTCACTGCCACCCATCAATCAGCCCCTAACCTGCCCCTTGCGGGCAATCTGATCACCCACCCACACCAATAGATCGCCCGCAGATCCGACATCAGATCACCTCCCAAGTGCAGTGTATACATCTCTTCTCTCCTCTAAACACCCACTAATTACCCATCAATCACCCCCTATCACCACCTGTCACTGTTACCCATCAGATTAGACCCTAATCTGCCCCTTGCGGGCACCCAATCACCCGCCCACACGCTCAGATTGCCCTCAGACCCCCCCTTATCAATTCGCCAGTGCAATATTTACATCTGTTATTCCCTGTAATAACCCACTGATCACCTGTCAATCACCTATCAATCACCCCCTGTCACTGCCACCCATCAATCACCCCCTGTCACTGCCACCCATCAATCACCCCCTGTCACTGCCACCCATCAATCAGCCCCTAACCTGCCCCTTGCGGGCAATCTGATCACCCACCCACACCAATAGATCGCCCGCAGATCCGACATCAGATCACCTCCCAAGTGCAGTGTTTACATCTCTTCTCTCCTCTAAACACCCACTAATTACCCATCAATCACCCCCTATCACCACCTGTCACGGTTACCCATCAGATTAGACCCTAATCTGCCCCTTGCGGGCACCCAATCACCCGCCCACACCTCAGAACGTCCTCAGACCCCAGCCCTGATCACCTCGCTAGTGCATTGCTTGCATCTATTTCCCCCCTCTAATCACACCTTGAGAAACCCATCAATCACCTCCTGTCACCCCCTAGCACACCTACCCATCAGATCAGGCCCTAATTTGCCCTGTGTGGGCTCCTGATCACTCGGCCAAACCCTCAGATCCCCCTCAGACCCCCTTCCGATCACCTCCCCAGTGCATTGATTGCATCTATTTTCCCCTCTAACCGCCCCCTGAGACACCCATCAATCACCTCCTGTCACCCCCCTAGCACTCCTATCCATCAGATCAGGCCCAAAACATCCTGTCATCTAAGAGGCCACCCTGCTTATGAAAGGTTCCACAAAATTTGCCCCCTCATAGACCACCTGTCATCAAAATTTGCAGATGCTTATACCCCTGAACAGTCATTTTGAGAAATTTGGTTTCCAGACTACTCACAGTTTTGGGCCCGTAAAATGCCAGGGCAGTATAGGAACCCCACAAGTGACCCCATTTTAGAAAGAAGACACCCCAAGGTATTCTGTTAGGTGTATGATGAGTTCATAGAAGATTTTATTTTTTGTCAAAAGTTAGCGGAAATTGGATTTTTATTGTTTTTTTCACAAAGTGTCATTTTTCACTAACTTGTGACAAAAAATAAAATCTTCTATGAACTCACCATACCCCTAACGGAATACCTTGGGGTGTCTTCTTTCTAAAATGGGGTCACTTGTGGGGTTCCTATACTGCCCTGGCATTTTAGGGGCCCTAAACCGTGAGGAGTAGTCTAGAAAACAAATGCCTCAAAATGACCTGTGAATAGGACGTTGGGCCCCTTAGCGCACCTAGGCTGCAAAAAAGTGTCACACATGTGGTATCGCCATACTCAGGAGAAGTAGTATAATGTGTTTTGTGGTGTATTTTTACACATATCCATGCTGGGTGGGAGAAATCTCTCTGTAAATGGACAATTGTGTGTAAAAAAAATCAAAAATGTGTCATTTACAGAGATATTTCTCCCACCCAGCATGGTTATATGTAAAAATACACCACAAAACACATTATACTACTTCTTCTGAGTACGGCGATACCACATGTGTGACACTTTTTTGCAGCCTAACTGTGCTAAGGGGCCCAAAGTCCAATGAGTACCTTTAGGATTTCACAGGTCATTTTGAGACATTTGGGTTCAAGACTACTCCTCACGGTTTAGGGCCCCTAAAATGCCAGGGCAGTATAGGAACCCCACAAGTGACCCCATTTTAGAAAGAAGACACCCAAGGTATTCTGTTAGGTGTATGATAAGTTCATAGAAGATTTTATTTTTTGTCACAAGTTAGCGGAAATTGATATGTATTGTTTTTTTTTTCACAAAGTGTCATTTTCCGCTAACTTGTGACAAAAAAAAAAATCTTCTATGAACTCACCATACTCCTAACAGAATACCTTGGGGTGTCTTCTTTCTAAAATGGGGTCACTTGTGGGGTTCCTATACTGCCCTGGCATTTTAGGGGCCCTAAACCGTGAGCAGTAGTCTAGAATCCAAATGCCTCAAAATGACCTGTGAATAGGACGTTAGGCCCCTTAGCGCACCTAGGTTGCAAAAAAGTGTCACACATGTGGTATCGCCGTACTCAGAAGAAGTAGTATATTGTGTTTTGGGGTGTATTTTTACACATACCCATGCTGGGTGGGAGAAATCTCTCTGTAAATGGACAATTGTGTGTAAAAAAAAATCAAACAATTGTCATTTACAGAGATATTTCTCCCACCCAGCATGGGTATGTGTAAAAATACACCCCAAAACACATTATACTACTTCTCCTGAGTACGGCGGTACCACATGTGTGGCACTTTTTTGCACCCTAAGTGCGCTAAGAGGCCCAAAGTCCAATGAGTACCTTTAGGATTTCACAGGTCATTTTGCGACATTTGGTTTCAAGACTACTCCTCACGGTTTAGGGCCCCTAAAATGCCAGGGCAGTATAGGAACCCCACAAATGACCCCATTTTAGAAAGAAGACACCCCAAGGTATTCCGTTAGGAGTATGGTGAGTTCATAGAAGATTTTATTTTTTGTCACAAGTTAGCGGAAAATGACACTTTGTGAAAAAAAACAATTAAAATCAATTTCCGCTAACTTGTGACAAAAAAAAAAAAATCTTCTATGAACTCACCATCCTCCTAACGGAATACCTTGGGGTGTCTTCTTTCTAAAATGGGGTAATTTGTGGGGTTCCTATACTGTCCTGGCATTTTAGGGGCCCTAAACCGTGAGGAGTAGTCTTGAAACGAAATTTCTCAAAATGACCTGTGAAATCCTAAAGGTACTCATTGAACTTTGGGCCCCTTAGCGCAGTTAGGGTGCAAAAAAGTGCCACACATGTGGTATCGCCGTACTCAGGAGAAGTAGTATAATGTGTTTTGGGGTGTATTTTTACACATACCCATGCTGAGTGGGAGAAATATCTCTATAAATAGACAATTGTGTGTAAAAAAAATTAAACAATTGTCATTTACGGAGATATTTCTCCCACCCAGCATGGGTATGTGTAAAAATACACCCCAAAACACATTATACTACTTCTCCTGAGTATGGCAATACCACATGTGTGGCACTTTTTTACAGCCTAACTGCGCTAAGGGGCCAAAAGTCCAATGAGCATCTTTAGGCTTTACAGGGGTGCTTACAATTAGGCACCCCCCAAAATGCCAGGACAGTGAACACACCCCACAAATGACCCCATTTTGGAAAGTAGACACTTCAAGGTATTCAGAGAGGAGCATAGTGAGTCTGTGGCAGATTTCATTTTTTTTTGTCGCAAGTTAGAAGAAATGGAAACTTTTTTTTTTTCTTTTTTTTGTCAGAAAGTGTCATTTTCCGCTAACTTGTGACAAAAAATAAAATCTTCTATGAACTCACCATGCCTCTCACTGAATACTTTGGGATGTCTTCTTTCCAAAATGGGGTCATTTGGGGGGTATTTGTACTATCCTGGAATTTTAGCCCCTCATGAAACCTGACAGGTGCGCAGAAAAGTCAGAGATGCTTGAAAATGGGAAAATTCACTTTTGGCACCATAGTTTGTAAACGCTATAACTTTTACCCAATCCAATAAATATACACTGAATGGTTTTTTTTTTATCAAAGACATGTAGCAGAATAACTTTCGCGCTCAAATGTATAGGAAATTTTACTTTATTTGAAAAATGTCAGCACAGCAAGTTAAAAAAGTCATTTTTTTGCCAAAATTCATTTTTTTTTTGATGAATATAATAAAAACTAAAACTCGCAGCAGCAAACAAATAGCAGCAAAAGAAAGCTGTATTAGTGACAAGAAAAGGAGGTAAAATTCATTTAGGTGGTAGGTTGTATGACCGAGCAATAAACCGTGAAAGCTGCAGTGGTCTGAATGGAGAAAAAGGCTCTGGTCCTTAAGGGGCGAAAAGACTGTGGTCCTGAAGTGGTTAATATTGGAGTAATTCGGTCCCACTCCCAGTTTCTGCAATTGCCTTGGAGTTGCACAGATTTTTCTTACACCACCATTTGTACTTTTTAGTATGTTTGCAAAAAAGCATTTAATACCAATTAAAACTTGAGAACATTTTGGAGGGTACAAATGACACAAACCATACTCAGACTCTACTACTCTTGGCAACCGACATTTACTTCTGCTTGATACCACAGAAATACATACAGTGGGTTGCAAAAGTATTCGGCCCCCTTGAAGTTTTCCACATTTTGTCATATTACTGCCACAAACATGCATCAATTTTATTGGAATTCCATGTGAAAGACCAACACAAAGTGGTGTACACATGAGAAGTGGAATGAAAATCATACAGGATTCCAAACATTTTTTACAAATCAATAACTGCAAAGTGGGCTGTGCGTAATTATTCGGCCCCCTTTGATCTGAGTGCAGTGAGTTGCCTATAGACATTGCCTGATGAGTGCTAATGACTAAATAGAGTGCACCTGTGTGTAATCTAATGTCAGTACAAATACAGCTGCTCTGTGAGGGCCTCAGAGGTTGTCTAAGAAAATCTTGGGAGCAACAACACCGTGAAGTCCAAAGAACACACAAGACAGGTCAGGGATCAAGTTATTGAGTAATTTAAAGCAGGCTTCAGCTACAAAAAGATTTCCAAAGCCTTGAACATCCCACCGAGCACTGTTCAAGCGATCATTCAGAAATAGAAGGAGTATGGCACAGCTGTAAACCTACCAAGACAAGGCCATCCACCTAAACTCACAGGCCGAACAAGGAGAGCGCTGATCAGAAATGCAGTCAAGAGGCCCATGGTGACTCTGGATGAGCTGCAGAGATCTACAGCTCAGGTGGGAGACTCTGTCCATAGGACAACTATTAGTCATGCACTGTACAAAGTTGGCCTTTATGGAAGAGTGGAAAGAAGAAAGGCATTGTTAACAGAAAGCATAAGAAGTCCCGTTTGCAGTTTGCCACAAGCCATTTGGGGGACACAGCAATCATGTGGAAGAAGGTGCTCTGGTTAGATGAGACCAAAATGGAACTTTTTGGCCAAAATGCAAAACGCTATGTGTGGCAGAAAACTAACACTGCAAATCACCCACAACACACCATCCCCACTGTCAAATATGGTGGTGGCAGCATCATGCTCGGGGGGTGCATCTCTTCAGCAGGGACAGGGAAGCTGGTCAGAGTTGATGAGAAGATGGATGGAGCCAAATACAGGGCAAACTTGGAAGAAAACCTCTTGGAGACTGCAAAAGACTTGAGACTGGGGCTGAGGTTCACCTTCCAGCAGGACAATGACCCTAAACATAAAGCCAGGGCAACAACGGAATGGTTTAAAACAAAACATATCTATGTGTTAGAATGGCCCAGTCAAAGTCCAGATCTAAATCCAATCGAAAATGTGTGGCAAGATCTGAATACTGCGCTTCACAAACGCTGTCCATTTAATCTGACTGAGCTGGAGCGGTTTTGCAAAGAAGAATGGGCAAGGATTTCAGTCTCTAGATGTGCAAAGCTGGTAGAGACATACCCTAAGGCTGCTTACACACTAAGACGTTACAGGCGCACGTTAGTGCGCCTGTAACACTCCCCCAACGCACAGCAATGTAACACAAGTGGGCTGTTCACACAGCCCACGTTGCGTTACATGCAACGCTGCACGTTCTGCCGAAAGTGCAGCATGCTACGGCGTTAGAGCGACTATAGCCGCATTAGACTGTTTGCACATGCGCAGTGGGGGGGTGAGAGGAGGCGGGGAGATGCAGCTACAGTAGCCGAGCACATGGCTACTTAATATTCACTGCACTGGCGGCCGCTGATTGGCCGGCGGGACCACGTGATGCGGAGTGTCTCGCTCCGCATCACGTGGTCCCGCCGGCCAATCAGCACCACTCTGGGAGACCTTATACGGATAGAGCCGCCAAACGCAGCTCACTCTACCGTCCTAACTTGCATTAGGTGCACGTTATGCGACCTTAACGTAGCACCTAACGCAACGTCTTGGTGTGCAAGTAGGCTAAAAGACTGGCAGCTGTGATTGCAGCAAAATGTGGTTCTACAAAGTATTGACTGAGGGGGCCAAATAATTTAGGATGCACTGTCATACACCCTTTACCTGCCATACCAGATCTAGCAGCCATTAGCATTCAGGTGGGAGGCTTCAGTTGGATGCCATCGCAAGATTGCACCTGCACTCCCTTCCAGGTATCACGTGATGGCCAGTGAGAGGGGTCCGGGGCCCCTGGCCATCGTGTGAACCAATCATGTGTTTTTAAACGTTCTCTTTCAGCTCTAGGACATGGCAGACAGGTGAGCGGTTAGGGAGGGACCCCTGTGGGAGGGATGCCTGCACGGGGCGGTCCTGCTAGCGACGCAATTTTGCGATGGCGTCCAACTGAAGCCTCCCACCTGAATGCTAATGGCTGCTAGATGTGGTATGGCAGGTAAAGGGTGTATGACAGTGCATCCTGATTGGCTGACGAGCACCTGCTGACCAATTTCAAATGTAGCTGGATGCATGTATTGCTGTGTTCTATTGCTTGTGCGTGTTAAAATTAGCATTCAGTATGGAGGCAGTGTTGGTGGGTTTTCTGGATGTGAGAGGTCCAGAGCGTGGGTGTGAGAGGTCCAGGCCCACCTGCACTCCCCTCCAGGTATCACGTGTTGGCCTTGGGGCCCCGGCCAGTGAGAGGGGTCCGGGGCCCCTGGCCATCGTGTGAACCAATCATGTTTTTTTTTCACTGTATAAGATCCCCAGTTCAACACAGGATCAGGCACAAGTGAATATGTATAAAAGATTAAAGTTTAAATATGTTTGCTAAACTTAATTACAGTCATTACATCTGATTCACACAGCCAGAGATGAGGAAATTCAATTTTGTTTTTGCATCCTACCCATGTCGGCTGGCCTTTCCCCAGCTGACCTTGGTTACCGATTTACAATAATACTTCAGAAAAATTATCCAGACAGAGCACTGGAACTGAAAAACGTTTCTATTAAATGTACAAACAGTGGAAAAAAAAAAAACATTCATCCGAAAATAAGAAACTGAAAGGAATGTTTAGAATAAAAAATAAATATGACAAATAAAAACAATTATTCATGCTAACAAATACAGGTTACAAGATCAACTGTAAAAATAACCGAACTGAAAATATTCTTAAAGAGAACCTCCAGATAAAATCAAAGGTTTGAATGGCAATACATATATGTAGTCTATGCACTGTGTAAAGTGAGATGAACATTTAAAGTTCATATGTGTTACATCGTAGTGGAAAGAACAGACTCACATGTACAGTATATCTGTAGTAGCACTTCCTTCTTTCTCCTCATGCTGAAGCCTTGTCACACCCTCAGCACTGTGTCCTTCCCTCCAGCCTGGTGCCCTCCCCGGCCCCTCCCTACCCTGCTCCCTGCTTGCCTGGATCAAATTACTTCTCTTTTTACAGTGTTTTAGGGCTGGTGCAAACCAAGAGCGGTTCTGAGCCTTTTAAAAAAAACCCTAGCAGGTTGAAAACCGCTTGGGTAATGTATTTCAATGGGCTGGTGCACACCAGAGCTGTTAGTTTTTTCCCCTAAACGCAAACTCTGGTCCTGCAGTATTTTTAGGATTTCCGAGGTGATTCTGACTCAATGTTAAGGAAAGGGGAAAACCGCTCTGAAAAACACTAGATCAGAGTGGTTTTCCAAGCATTTTTGTTACAGAAGCTTTTCAGTTACAGCTTTACTGTAACAAAATATAAAATCCGCTACACAAAAACGCTCTAAAAAACGCTAGGCATGTTTAGAAAATCTCTCTAAACATACCTAGAATCACTCTGAAAAACAGCTTCAGAAACTGCTAGCGTTTGCGTATCCGCTAGCGGTTTTTAGTGTGCACTGGCCCTAAGAGAGGAGAGACAGGAGAACTGCCGCAGCCTGTCTTAGCATGTCGGTTTGCTATAATTCTTATTTCAGATGTCTGTCTGCCCGACTGATTTAGATCCCATGGACATGGGGGTGGAGTTATGACAACATTACACTGCATTCTTTGCACCTATGATTTGGGGGGGGGGGGGGGGGGGGGAAATCACTCTGGCCCAATTTCACACTGGGGGCTGTGTTTTCAAGACCATATGTGGAATACGGATCCTGGGGGTGAGAAATTCACACTTTATTATGTGTGATTTTATATATCTTTACAACTTATGTTTAAAGAGAACTGTAATTTATAATGTAGGTATTGTAATATAGAACTGCACTTTGAGCAAACTGCACCCTGAAGGCAGTCCCTAAGACAACATTATATCCATTTCTCATATTATTCTGTTGGAATTTCATGCCTACGTGTAGATATTCTAACCCTTTGTCTTCCTCTAGTACAGTCCAAGGTGAATTTGCATTTGTAAATTTGTATTCAAATGGCCTGCCCAATAATTGGCCAATCAGAAAGCCAATAAGAAAATCATTCTGCTTGACTTCCTGCTCTGTTAATATCACAGCTTCCTCAGGCACTCTCCCTTTGTCACAGCTAATATGTAAACAAGCAAGGCTGTTTACCTATAGATACTGAAAACAGTAGAATTTTTTTTACCTGTACTGTATTTTTCAGCTGTAACAACTCTAATGATGAGTGTATATATATATATATATATATATATATATATATATATATATATATATATATATATATATATATATATATATATATATATATATAAAAATTGTTCACTACATCCTCAACAAACCAATCTTTGTTTTCTATCTATCACAACCAACAAGAAAATCCAAATTTTGATTTGACAAAAATCCAATCGGATAACTATTTTTATACCGCATATACTCACATATATGCCGAATTTTTGACCCCCAAAAAGTGGCCCAAAAGTGGGGGTCTCGGCATATATGCGAGTCATGATGCTAAAGTATCCCCCCTCGCTCCGGTATGTGCCCCCTCCGCTGGAGCGGTACACGTAAAAACTGTTTTACGTCCTGCGGTATCTGCCTCCTCTCCGACTCCGAGCGGATTCCTTCCCGAATCTCCTTCCTGTGATTTTCAGAGCTTTCTGCACTTACTTGTCCAGTCCTGAGCCCCCGAAATGATGTAGAGGGGTGCCGAGTGCCAGCGTCAGATGTCCGGAGCCCCGTAATGCTGTCTGCGGGTAGCGGAGAGCTGAGTATCAGCATCACGTGTCCGGGGATTCCCTTCTTCTCTGACACTCTCACTGTGTCTCATATCTATGACGCCATCTAGTGCCATCTCACTGTGTCTCATATCTATGACGCCATCTAGTGGCGTCTTGAGACACAGTGAAGAAGGGAATTCCCGGACATGTGATGCTGATACTCAGCTCTCCTCTACCCGCAGACAGCATTACGGGGCTCCGGACATGTGACGCTGGGACTCGGTACCTCTCTACACCATTACGGGGGCTCAGGACTGGACAAGTAAGAGCAGAGAGCTCTGCAAATCACGGGGGTAGGGACTCGGGGAAAAAACAATTATATGCATGTACTGTTCCAGCAGGGAGGGGCATGGACATAGCAGGGGTATATAATTTTTAAATAGCCACAGAGGTACTAGGGTGGGAGGGGGTGCATGGGTACAGTTTGGGGGGGGGGGGAATCACATTGAAGAGAATCATTCTGATCCCTATTGTTTTAAATAGCAAGGGAGGCACCATTGCTGTTCTCAGTCTGCTGTAACAAATGTATTCTTGTGACAAGTTTGTTGGACCTGCTTGTCTCTGCATAGCAGGTCACTACTAAATACTCTGATCACAATGTGGAAAGGGGGTCTGCCTAACATTGTTGGGCACACATGGCTGTGGGGAATAGGGCTGCCTAGTATTGGGGTCACATCTGGCTATTTATACTGGGGGTATCAATGACTTTTTCCTGCTTTCGAGTCAATGATTTTTTCCTGCTTTCTGGGGTAAAACTTGGGGGGTCGGCTTATATGCGGGTCAGCTTATATGTGAGTATATATACGGTAATAATTTGTTACCGATTGTGCCCATCAATGGAGATTATTTACAACTAATCCGATCAGAATCTCTGATCGCTCAAACAATTTTTCACAAGAAATTGGACAGTTAGTGGCCACCTTTAGAGACATGATCTTAAAGGTGACAGTTCTGGGCATAAGCATTACAGCCAAACAACGTGTACAATTTCTATGGACTGGGGAGAGGAAAGACAAAATTGCAATGCATGATGGATCAGCTTCCGATGTAATAAACCATTTCTCACAGCTCAACTAGCAATTTTTTTTTAACCAGTGTATAAAAAGTGTAAAAGCTTTATTACACATCGAGTGCCATGGAATTAGACAGTACATGATAACATTCTTTACATGTGTAGTGTAGGTCACAATGACGTTCTCTGTTACCAGCTGCACAGTGGAGATGAGCAGAATCATGTGACCTGCTCTGGACTACCTCCTGTGGGTAATGATGGGATGGGAAATGAGTTTGGACAGTTTGAGGTGTGCTGTTCCGTATGAGCTGCATCTGAAATTTACAGTGCTATGAAAAAGTATTTGCCCTTTTTCTGATTTCTTATTCTTTTGCGTGCTCATCACACAAAAAAGCGCCAGATCATCATAAAAATTAAGTATTAGACACAAATAACCCAAGTAAACACAAAATGCTGTTTATTAAGCAAATACTAGCCAAAATGACCTTTCATAGACCTTTTTATTTTTATAGTCAGAACTGCAAACCCAGCAAGCCAGGTAATAGAAAATTAATAATACAAACATGGTTTACACCCAAAGCACAACATTTTGTGCGCTGCAAATCATGATATATTCCACAAAATCACAAGCATGAACACAGGCTTTAACAAAAGCCTACAAGTGGAACATTCTAAACATACAAGCAGAGCTGTTGCTTTTCATGCTCAAATGGGATTACTGTCTAGTCATAAACCTAACACATAAAAATTATTTGATACAGTTATGAATCTCCCACAAGCCTTTGACTGTGGAAACTTTTACTTGGAAAACAGTTTTTTCTAAGAATTCCGAAGTTAGGTAGGGGATTTAGGGACGTTGCTGGAAAGCATATTTATGTCTGTTAAAGTGAAATTTAGAATTAACTTCTGTTGGTTTCAAGTTTTTGATTTAAAGATTCCTGCATGGTTTATTTAAAGTACAAGACTAGCTTTAGAATGCACGTGATATTTATGGAAGCCAATGGACCAAAAGGAGGATAAGGACAGTTATGAGAAGTAAATACCAATAAAAACATTTAAACAAATCTAACCAATGGAGCTGCTACACGGTGGCGTAGTGGTTAGCTCTCTCGCCTTGCAGCGCTGGGTCCCTGGTTCGAATCCCAGCCAGGGCACTATCTGCAAAGAGTTTGTATGTTCTCTCTGTGTCTGCGTGGGTTTCTTCCGGGCATTCCGGTTTCCTCCCATGTTCCAAAAACATACGGATAAGTTAATTGGGTCCCACTAAAAATTGGCCCTAGACTACAGTACTTACATAACATAATATAGACAAATGGCAATGGTAGGGATTAGATTGTGAGCTCCTTTGAGGGACAGTTAGTGACAAGACAATATATATATATATATATATATATATATATATATATATATATATACATACACTGTACAGCGATGCGTAATATGTCAGCGCTATATAAATACTAAATAATAATAATAATAAACCAAGCATAACGGGATTACATGAATACTGTAGCAGTAGAAGTTAAGATATAGAAATTAAAATAGAACTCTGGGCACAAGTTAACCTCCTTGGCGGTTATCCCGAGCTAGGGTCGGGGCGGAAAACCGCAGCTAAGAGCGGTAATCCCGACTTCTGTTCGAGGTAGCCGCCGGAGGCTGTATGCATAGCAATGCGCGCAGTGGGAACATTTCTACATACCTCCCGGGGATCCCGACATAAGCTGGCATTATTCTTCCTCTCCTCCGGGGCTCTGCTTCCTGCTAGTGAGATCGCCGGCTGTCGTCATGACGATAGCCGGCAATTTCACTTTAGAGTTGCAGTGCCACCCGGAGGATGGAGGCACAACTGCAGCTTTGGAATCAAGTGTTATAATTTAAAGAGATTTTCTCTTCGAGAGAAAATCTACAGTTCTGACTGGTAGCAGAACTAGTACATACCAAGAAGCTGTTCTGTGGGCAAGGCCACAGGTCTCACTGACCTCAACATGGACACCACAAGAACAGTAAACAAAGCCATGTTTATTCAACATGGAAATTCTTTGTATCTAGGGCAAATATATTATAGAATATTAATCAAGTAGGTGGGTATTATGACACCACGAGGGGTCTGAGCCAATTGTAGGTTTGGGGGGGGGGGGGGGGGGATGGCTCAGATGATGTCACATTTAACTCTTTCTGGTTCATATAAAACCCACAGCCGGAGTATGGAGTAGCACTTTCTGTCTTGTTACCTGTCCCTGCTGGCATAAACCTTTATATAATCCATTTCTGTTTTGACATCTTGTATGCTTTATCTTGTATGCAGTATATATTTAGTTTAGATGAAACTTAGTAAAGAAAGAAAATAACCTGACTAACATTCAGTAGGAATGCTAGTCTAGAGCTGGAACGCAAATGGACTTAAAGAACAATCTGCTTCGCTAAGATGTAACGACATGTAGAGATGAGTATCTGTATATCTGTTCACTAAATAAACTCCTTGTACTTTGAAGATGCCTGAGAACGGTCTATCTCCTATAATGCTTGCTGTGTTGAGAGTCAAGTTATCTCACAGTCTGTGAGGTGCAACTCTAAGAAGTTGCTGGTGCTGATGCAAAAAAGGTGAATTCTTACATCAGGGAGGTGAGTGGTTACTGGAACTGCTGCAAATCTCCCTGGCAGATTGATTTTTCCAGGTTTTAGGGCCTGAAAGGGTGCAAAAAAATTGCACCACTTTTAGACCCTAAAATCCGGAAAGAATCATAACGCCAAGGGAGTTAAAGGAGTTCAAAGTAATCAAATATTTGTCTTCTCAGTAGAGTCTTTCTGATCCACAGTCTTTTTTTTTATTCAATCTGAACCACTGTTCTCCATAGACACCTGTTTCCTAAGATCTTTAGGCTCCTTATTGATTACTGCATCCTGCCCCTTCTAGCAACTTGCCATATGGAAATGTAAAGGAAGCTGCCTTCATTGACTAGGTGGCTACTGTATTACTAGTTCATTGTCCAGAGGTTGAGGGGTGAACAATCCTGAATAATCAGTCATACATCCAATGCTGAGAATGGCACTGAGAAATTAGGTCATGAACAGAGTAGAAGACGAATGAGAACCAGAGGAAGATTCCCTGGGGAGTAATCAGATTTCCTCTTCATATAACTACTGTATATCCTTGACTAGAAGTCAAGAAATGGAGGTCTGACTCAAAGAAAGGTTGGGGGTCGTCTTATACTTGAGTTAGACCTACATTTCTGACTTGTGGCTGCGATGTTGGGAGAGACAACTGATATTTTTAACCTGAAATATGATCACTTGCTGTTACTCATGTTACAGCACCTTCAGGTGGGAAAATGTGTCATGATTTAGTGCACCTTTCATAATGAGTGACAATACATTTGAAAATATTGCGTAAATCTTTAATAAATACATCTGAAGGCAGCATTATTAAAGGGACTCCGAGCAGTGCAGAAACTATGGAAAGATGCATATCATTTTAAAGCTCTCTTTCTCCTCTTTCCAATGATATATAAACCGCTGCCCTACGCCTTTTAGTTTTCGCTATTTTCGCGATTGAAATTGCCGCGGCCGCGATTTCAATCGCGAAAATAAAGAAAACTAAAAGGCGTAGGGCAACGATTTAGGTGTTGCTAGAAAGAGGAGAAAGAGAGCTTTAAAATGATATCCATCTTTCCATAGTTACATTGTATTACACAGGCCGACTTTTTCTGCTGAATGGAGCTGCTGACACTGGGGAAAGTGTCGTCCTGTGTAATACAACTATGGAAAGATGGATATCATTTTAAAGCTCTCTTTCTCCTCTTTCTGGCGACACCTAAATCGTCGGTCTACGCCTTTTAGTTTTCTTTGTTTTCGCGATTGAAATGGCAGCCGCGGCAATTTCAATTGCGAAAATAGCGAAAACTAAAAGGCGTAGGGCGGCGGTTTATATGTCATTGGAAAGAGGAGAAAGAGAGCTTTAAAATGAAATGCATCTTTCCATAGTTTCTGCACTGCTCGGAGTCCCTTTAAGGCTTGCCATTTATTAAACCCCATGTGTATTATAACTATAAGAGGATAATAGCTGTACATCGGGGAAACATGGTGGAAGTCCCTAAAACTGATTTTCTAGTGTATGGTAAAATCAAATCTTATGTTCAGAAACATCTCAAATATTTCCTGCCTGACTGAACTCATTCCCTTTGATCATGATTTACGACCAGGTACTGAGCGACTATCACCATATCTATACTATAAAAAAAGTCTGTAAACTATACAAGCCCAGAATCGTGCACTCCTTAAAGCGGAATATAACCCAGCATTTCTTCTTTGCTCTAAAAAAATATTTACAGCATATTATCTGCAACCAGCACTTTTTTTTACTAGACCAGCATTGGAGGGGTTACACACAGAGCTTTAAAGTTCAGTGCATTGAAATCTGGATGCATCCAAAGTTGTAGATAATGTTATCTTGTGTTTACTTAAATGTATCAAGTGAGGAATGTGACATTCTCTGACTGTGCCAAAGCAGCTGGAGACAGAGACACTGAAAGCATGTCTGCCTTCATTACATAATGAATAAAACCAGTTATTAATAAAATGCAAAGTCAGATCACAAAGCAAAAAAATGTACTTTTGGGAACCTATAATTTCTAAATGAATAATAATACTTATGCACAAATGCAAATATGATAACCATTTGGCATATAAAAAGTAGGAAAACATGTTTTTATTGAATATTATGTCAGGGTTTTAAACCGCTTTAAAGAGAAGCCATCAGCCATACTAGTTACATAGTAATTTGGGTTGAAAAAAGACATACAGTGGGGTGCAAAAGTATTCGGCCCCCTTGAAGTTTTCCACATTTTGTCATATTACTGCCACAAACATGAATCGATTTTATTGGAATTCCACACGAAAGACCAAAACAAAGTGGTGTACACGTAAGAAGTGGAACGAAAATCCTACATGATTCCAAACATTTTTTACAAATCAATAACTGCAAAGTGGTGTGTGCATAATTATTCGGCCCCCTTTGATCTGAGTGCAGTCAGTTGCCTATAGACATTGCCTGATGAGTGCTAAGGACTAAATAGAGGGCACCTGTGTGTAATCTAATGTCAGTACAAATACAGCCGCTCTGTGAGGGCCTCAGAGGTTGTCTAAGAGAATATTGGGAGCAACAACACCATGAAGTCCAAAGAACACACAAGACAGGTCAGGGATCAAGTTACTGAGAAATTTAAAGCAGCCTTAGGCTACAAAAAGATTTCCAAAGCCTTGAACATCCCACTGAGCACTGTTCAAGCGATCATTCAGAAATGGAAGGAGTATGGCACAACTGTAAACCTACCAATACGAGGCCATCCACCTAAACTCACAGGCCGAACAAGGAGAGCGCTGATCAGAAATGCAGTCAAGAGGCCCATGGTGACTCTGGATGAGCTGCAGAGATCTACAGCTCAGGTGGGGGAATCTGTCCATAGGACAACTATTAGTCATGCACTGTACAAAGTTGGCTTTTATGGAAGCGTGGCAAGAAAAAAGGCATTGTTAACAGAAAGCATAAGAAGTCCCGTTTTCAGTTTGCCACAAGCCATGTGGGGGACACAGCAACCATGTGGAAGAAGGTGCTCTGGTCAGATGAGACCAAAATGGAACTTGTTGGCCAAAATGCAAAACGCTATGTGTGGCGGAAAACTAACACTGCACATCACTCTGAACACACCATCCCCACTGTCAAATATGGTGCCTGCTCCCTCACATATCCCTGTTGATCCAGGGATATGTGATCAGAGAAAAAACATATATAAGTAGATTAGTAATTGCTATACTTACGTATGTATTGCACTGTCCACATTTTAATTTTAGTGAATTTTTTTTCTATAGTAAAAAAAGAGAAAATCCTTCTTAGGATTTTCCATTTTGACTATCTTGAAGCCAATCCTGACATTTCCTCTCTTACTGTGTCTGTGTATGCTTTGCCTGCCCTGCTCCCAGTCTTCAGACACTCCTACCCAGCTCTGCAGTAGAAAGTGCATTGTCTCAGCATGAGAAATATTGGCCAGGGAGAAACAGAGGTGTGGGAGGGTAAACGGGAGGGAAAGAGGCTTCAGCCAATCAGACTGCATTAGTTATGTCTGAGGGGAATGTAAAGAAGAAAAAAAAAAGAAAACCTAGCATGCCCTGCAACTTTCTTTGTGCGGCAGATGTACCAAATAATAGCTAGGAAAACGGGAATGATCTTTTCTGGAGAAGAAAAGTAAGTGATTTTTAACTTTTGGATTGCCTGGTTAGCATCCTTATTACTGGTTTACCAGATACAAATAAAAAATGTATTTTATACCTGACAGTTACGCTTTAACATGAAACGATGGCTTAAATACTTACCTATTCCCTCATTGGAGGAAAATAATTTAAAAGGCCTTGAAATATTTTGAAATATAATGAATCTTGGTTACATATCACAACTTGCTGGTGACTATGTAAAACCAAATACAACACATTAAAATAAAAATAGATGCAAAGCCTCTTTTTGGAATATGTCATCTTACCCCAATTATACTGAGGCCCTTGAGATACTCTTGCCGCGGCTGAGCTTGAGGTACACATCCGGCCAGAACAACTTTTTTATTTTCTTCTTGAGCTTTTCTGAAATTAGAAAACAGATTAGTGAACACATGAAATCAAAAAGTAGTGGTGTTGGTGGTGTTTTAGATGAGCCAAAGTTTTATAAGATGTGACACTGGCTCATCCACCAAACACTGAAACTCATTTTAAACCTGTACATATACTCATCCTGCTTGCCTGCCAACTTATCGTGGTGTACCTAAATAAACTAGCAAGGAAATATGCTTACCTAACAAACACCATTCTTAATTTGTGGCTCCTTCCCCAGGTCCTCAGCCACCACCGCTCTTAAAGCACAACTATAACCACTTTCACCGTGCATACAGAGTTGACATGACGATCATAAAAAAATGGTGTAAAACAGGGGTGCCCAATAGGTCGATCGCGATCTACCAGTAGATGTTATGTTATGTTAAATTTTCCGGCCGGCAGCTGTCAGATTCTGCTGCCGGCCGCTGGCCAATCAGAAGAGGCGGAGAGGAGAGAGGCGGTACAGCGGGAGAGGAGGATGCCGTGACGTCATAGCTGGGGGAGGCACTGGGCACAATGCATCAACGCACGCTGCCCGCCGACCCCTTTGCTCGCCGAAGTCTTAGAGTGCCCATCTGCATTCTAGCCAGCGCAGCTGAAGGAGGGGAGACCAGGAGGAGCCCCAGACCCGCCGCTGGAACTGGAGGGAGGTAAATGGCACCTACACCTAACTACACTATACCTGGCTATCTATACTGAAGGCACCTACGCCTAACTACACTATATCTGGCTAACTATACTGAAGGCCCCTACACCTAGCTATCTGTACTAAAGGCCCCTATACCTAACTATACTATACCTGGCTTCCTATACTGAAGGCCCCTACTACACCTAGCTATCTGTACTGAAGGCACCTATACCTAACTATACTATACCTGGCTACCTATACTGAAGGCCCCTATACCTAGCTATCTATACTTCAGGCACCTATACCCATCTACTTGTACTGAAGACATGTATACCTAGCTACCTAAATGTTGGTAGATATCCTGGACTCTGCAAATTTTAAAGTAGCTCACGAGCCGAAAAAGTGTGGGCACCCCTGGTGTAAAATAAACAATGCAAGTGTCCCAATTATTGATCACGGTCTTATGTTAAGTCATTTTAAATATACTTAAAGGACTGAGCTGAAATGTTATAGATTAGATCTACTCACATGGGGCTTCGTTCAGCCCCTATCAGCCTATATGGTCCTACAGGGTAGATCTGCTGCCCACCAGTATTCTGCTTAAAAACTGCCAAGCACAGATGTGGTCACAGGCTATTGTGCATGTGCAATGCCTGTCTTAGTTTGCACTTCAAAGACTTGTAGTTGGCGATCTCTTGGAGGGGCTAGTGGAACAATGGAGAAACTACACCAAGGGATGAGATAGACTGCTAGAGGCTGGAAGAAGCTCAGGTAAGTAGATCTAATCAGCATTTCAAAGTGTGTACTGGGATTAACACTTCAATACTGCAACACACTCCACTAATAGGCATGGTTCTAGCCACAGGTAGACAAGTCGCATGTAGTAGAAAAAAAAAAAATGACAGGCCAATAAGTGGGATAAAAGGGAAAGCTGCGTAGAAAGAGTTGAACAAAGGTAGAATGCAATGTTCCTGTTATTATATGGTCTCTGATAAAAGTGGTGCTGAGGTCTCTGTGGTGCAGACACACAAACACACACACCTCCCCTGGTGGACAGCTGGCTGGACTAGATAGTGCAGCTGAAAGAGCCACCCCATTCTTTAGTGACAGCCTAATTCCTTCTTTCCCTCCAAAACGTCCTATCTCTGGTTATCCCTGTCCACGTGGGAGAGGGGGCTGTTCATAATGCAATGCCGTTACTAAGGGGAGGGCTGTCACACTAACAGGATGTATGGAAATGCCCTGCTGTTGCACATTCATGGAGGTGCCTCAGCCTATGCCCTATACAGCATACTTGCACGGAATTCAATTTGCAGTCTGTGTATGCTTGCCAAGAAGTGCAATTTATGCTCATCGGCTATGGAAATTCTAAACTGGCTGCTAATAAGAACAAAAACATTCTATTTCACATCTATAAGATTTCTGATAATACAGGTCCATGGTGATTTAAAAAGAAATATTGAATTTGCGGTTAAATCCCTGAAAGTAAATAAACATTTTCACTAGATTTGGCACAATTATTACACTTCAAATTTTATTTCCCTTCTACTTATAGGCAGAATCGTTTTGCAGAGTGCCATGTTAAAAAGCACACAAATGACAGCTGTCACATCTGCATAGCGGTGCTGAGCAAACATGAGACCAGCTGCGCTAGCGGAGGAAACAGAAGCATAACCTTCTTCAAATGAGACAAAGTATATACAGATTACCCAGCAAGCTCATGGGGCACCAGAACTCCTAGAGTAAGGACCAAAAAGCACTCTTACTAAAATGAAAGAAAAAGGCTTGCCTTCTTAAAATAGACTAACCAGCAAGCTCATGGTGACCCAGAACTCATTGGGGTGTGTAAGGGACTACGGTTCTGGAGGTGTGTTTAGCTTCTAAGGGTACAATGGTTAATTTGCATATATTCAGCAGTGGTGCCTGGGAGACATCTCGAGCTCACTCCAACCTGAATTATCGCAAATTCTTTCTGTTTTAGGAAAGCAAACTTTTGTTTTTCTTAACTTCTTAAAATAAATACCTTTTGTTTTAAGGAGGTAAACTTTTGTTTTGCACGAAGTATATCGTTTTCTACCTTCTTAACAATCAACAGCACTTACGCTGATCCAGTACATGTCTCAGTCACATACTATATGACCATACTACAATACCCAGCAAAAGCAGTTACCATACAGGGCTGGTATGCAGAAGCAAATATGATGAGGATCTTGGAAACAAACAACTATTGGTTAAGTGGCCCTGTAGAATAAGTATCAGAAACAGTAACATTGCACAAATCTGATTCTAGTACTAGCACAACCTCACCACCTTGTGGTCAGCACAAATTGTACATATAACCACTGCCAAGAGGTTCCATTCTTTTTGACAATCATCTTACTTGAGTTCACTCTAGGCCACTGTGAAATTTATTATGCATTAAAGCACTGAGTAAAACGAGCCATTATGTCCAATGTTATTAAAAGAAACAAAACAAAAACCATGGACTGCAGCCAGAAGTCAGTGAACCTAAAACACATTTCAGATTACTGCAAGTCATGTCTAGGATCTCAGCTTCTATCACAGCTAGGCACCAATGAGGTCTTAACTGGCTGTACGTGAGCTCTGTGAAACCATGCCAGGAGCAAGTCACGTGTAGAAGGTTAACCCTAAACGGAGCACTTTCAAAGTATGAGATAGAGCAAAAACAAAAAGATTATTCTCAAATTATTATTATTTTTTTTTATACTTGCAGTTGGAAAACAATTAAACAGAACATGCTGCCCCCTGGCATTGGCATGTAATATGAAACTTCAAAAGGCTTGTATTTCTATAACAAAGTATGAACATATACTGGGTTGTACATGCAGCCAGATGCTCACCAATGGCCTTAAAGTGCAACTCCGGCCAAAACTTTTGAATAGTGGAGCAACGGGTTAGAACCTTTATTCGGTATTTATTGCTGTCTTTGTATCCACTGGGTAAATTCACACTGAAATCCTGTCCTTTGTGACCATCACTGTATTAAAGACATTAGGGAGAATTTTTCAAAAAGTAGCACAGTAGTCCGTAAAATCCCAGACATTCTCACCACTTCCCCAAGTGTTGTAGGCTTGGGATCCACAGGAGCGGTTTCAGCCATTATTTGGAAACGCAAGCACTTTCAAAAGCACTATGGCTAATGAAAGTCAGTACAGGTGAACCCAAAGCAGCAACTGCCCCAGATCACAATTGCAGGTCCTGCAGTATTTTTTTGAGCACTTGCACTCCAATACAAACCTTAGGATCGGTGCAAAATCACTTTTCAATTGCTGTACAAATGTGTTTTTTAAAGAGAACCGGAGGTGGGTTCTAACAATGCTATCAGCACACAGAGGCTGGGTCTGCATATACTGCCCAGCCTCTGTTGCTATACCGATCCCCCCTAAGCTCCCCTGCACTCTGCTATGTCCCCATAAATCACCCAGCCGTGCTGTCGACACACAGCTCGTCACAGCCAGCTGTTTACTTCTGTAAGTGTCAGTCTCGCCGCTCCCCCGCCTTCTCCATAGCTCCGGTCCCCGCCCGCGTCCCTTCCCAACTCGCCGATTGGACACTTAGAGGTAAACAGCTGGCTGCGACACGCTGTGTGTTGACAGCACGGCTGGGTGATTTATGGGGGCATAGCAGAGCGCAGGGGGGGGCCTTAGGGGGGGATCGGTATAGCAACAGAGGCTGGGCAGTATATGCAGACCTAGCCTCTGTGTGCTGATAGCATTGTTAGAACCCACCTCGGGTTCTCTTTAACAATTGTATTACCCAGAACAAAAAATGTAATAAAACAATAATTCAAACATTTATAGCCCTTTTTCTCCAGTCGGATTCAAAGCGCTTGAGAGCTGCAGCTACTAGGGATGCGTTCAGTCGGCAGTAGCAGTGTTAGGAAGTCTTGCCCAAGGACTCCTTACTAAATAGATACTTGACTTACTGACTACCCAAGGACTTCTTACTGAAAACTTAATCGCCGTACAATTGTTAGCATTAAACATCACTTTAAGAGTGGCAGAGCTTGCCGCAACCCCCCCCCCCCCAAAAAAAAAACCTTGACTGCGATTTCCAGTGTGCCCCAACCCTTAGAGCTCCCCATGTAGCAGTCAAAGAATATCTCATTGCTTCCTGTTTTAACTCTTGTTTGAATGGTGGAAAATGAAAAAAAAAGTTCTGGTTGAACTCGATAGACGTATGTCTTTTTTTCAACCTAAATAACTATGTAATGGCTAGGAGCCTACCTGGAGTCCACAACAAATCAGTTGTGTCTATGTTCTCATTCTAGAGAGGCACTAACCAGGGGCATGCATGTGGGATTGGGTGAGATAGCAGAAACTCACACTTCCCAGATTTTTATATCTGTATGCTAGTTGGAGGTATGCAATGTAATAGATAGTAAGGATATTATCAATAACACTGTATATAAACTGTAACTTACATTGTTTCATATATAGTTTTGTAGTTTTGTCAGGTCTATCTCTATTTTGTCTGCTCTGCTAGTAGCTGAGCTACCATCAAGGGCCACTGATCTTTCTTCAGGAAAATTCATAGGCCTAGACTTGTCAGAAATGAGCCAAGTTTTTTTTTTCTTTCCTTTTTGACTGATCAGTTGCTCCATGTATGGTGCAGTGACAGACAGGTTTTGTAGCAGCTATATAGGTGTGGCAGGATCTGGAGATCAATTAGAAAGAAGTTCATTATTTGAACAGGAGCCAGTGGCTTTGTCCAAATTGTATTCTCTCCACTGCCCCATCTCAGGTTTATTTTAATGCCCAAGTTCCCCCTCCCAGATTTTTCATGGTTAGTTGTGAATAAGGAGACTTGGCTACTTTTAACAAAATATTCATATTTGATGCATTCCACTCATGATGATATTCAGCAAGGGGGAGTCTTTTCCAGTTAGGACGCAGCTACTCTTGTTTGTTGCTTAGAGATTCAATCACTGCAGCTTAGCAGACTCTTAATATGAGACTGCTGCAGTTCCAGTGCTGGCCAAAGTTAAAGAGAAACTCCAACCAAGAATTGAACTTTTTCCCAATCAGTAGCTGATACCCCATTTTACATGAGAAAGACAATGATTTTCACAAACAGACCATCAGGGGGCGCTGTGTGACTGATTTTGTGCTGAAACCCCTCCCACAAGAGGCTCTGAATACCGCGGTACGGCTGGCAAACTGCCACAATGTAACAATGTTCAGAGACAGGAAATAGCTGTTATTAGCTGTCTGTAACAGACAGAGCAGCTAGAAACAGCTAAATAACCTGCCCACAGTAACAATGTCACCATGTAATAAATGTCAGAATGTGAATCTGGGAGAGGAAAGATTTTACAATGAGCAAACACTGACTAAATCATTTATACATAATTATTGTAAAAATGAAGCACTTTTTTTACTACATTATTTTCACTGGAGTTCCTCTTTAATTTCCCACCAGCACAATGCGCAAGCTGGCAGGGTCAGGTGACTGGGCTAACACAATGATTGGTTGGTAAAGGGATATGTGAAAGAGTCTGGGCAGCTTTCTGTCTAGTAAACTTGCACCATTGTCCCAACATGTTGCTTTCCATATAGTCAGACTTTTTTTGCTATATCCTGTAAATTTGATCATCAAAACGATCATTAAATTGCAGTACAAGTGTCCTTTCTCTCCTCATACTGGACAAGGAACTTTAGTGCTTCCTCCCTTTAAAAATATTATGTCAGAACAACACAGTGCTAGCTTCACCTCTGACCATTACCTCTTGTCTAAGCAACTTGCTTCACCACCTGAGGAAGGGGGAGGGGCCTACACTCACACACCGGTTTTCTGACTATGCCAATTATTTCAGGTCACACTCTGGGATGGCAAGATAGAATTTAGATCTGTTTCTATATCAAATATACTGTTAGCCGTATAATACGAGAAGCTGTACAAAAAATACTCAAGAAAATTGCCAAAAACAACAAAAAAGCAAGCACTTTGCTTAGGAGTAAGGGGAAGATGTCATTAGACCTGTGGTCAGGTTTTCAGAAATAATGTTTACAGTGGCTAGAGTAGAGTCCTCTTTGCAACACTGCCCAGAAAGTTACTGCAACATGTGCAGTTTCTTATCTCAACTTACTTCACAGCCCTACCTTGACCTATCAGTAGTCCTTACTGGGTGGGTAAAGGAGGTCAAAACCATTTAAGTGCTTTTCAGGAGAAAATTGTAGAGATGGAGGGAGCCCTTCTAATCCTCTCATTCAGTGGATTTGTGAGAAGATTGCTACTGGGTTAAGTTGGAACTAGGGAGCATAACAAAAGGGTTGTATACAGCAGTTTTTGAAAAAAATAATAGAGAGAAGGACTACTGCTTAGACCCTGGTAAGGACAGTGCTGGAACCTGGAGGCTTATTCCAAAGGACAGTAGTAAAGGGGTCTGGTGCTTAAAACTCAATAGGTCCTGCTTTGAATATGTATTTCAATCAAGGTGTTATGCAGAGGAATATTGTAATCTTTTATTTTCTTTAATGTATTTTACTTCCTGCCTCCTTTTTGAGATTTTCTCCTGATTTGTTTTAGTCCTTATTTAGCAGTTTCTCTCTGCTTATCCGAGACATTGTGTCATGGTCTCTCATTTATTTGTTTATGGCATGCTGTCCCGTGATTGGGTGTTTGTGATTTTAATATTCCAACCATTTTTTGACTTATGTACCTATATAGGTGTTGTCAAAACAAATGTTTTTAGATAGTTGCACTATATTTTGATTTGATGGGGGAACTTTCCCATCTCTGCCATGAGGTGGAGAGATTGTGTGGTGGTTCCCCTACCCTTTCCCGTGGGTGGGTATATAGTTGGAATGTTTGCCTTTTGCCTGTTAGCTAGGATTAAGGACCTCAGCAGTCCAAAACAGGTCAGCTGTTGGGTGATGCTGGTGTTCTTATTTGGATACGTCCTGAATAAAGTCTGATTACAATGTTGGACAAGTGCGGACCATCCTAGTTTTTGAAAAATCACACAATCTAATGTAAACAGATTTATTCCAGAATACAGAGTACCTGTATATTCTGACATAATGAAACAGTTTACATTAAAGTTTTATTGCTTCATTTATATGATAGTAGTTTATGTATCTTTATGCTATTTAAATTTCATCTGTATTTGGCTTCTATATACCGTACATGTTGCATGAAAATCTCACAGCAAATTATTCAGACTTCCGCACTTTGTTCTACTGCCTACTGTAATGCAAAGCTCTGTGTAGTATGTTGTGATTATAAATAAGTGGAGTCCTTCGCATGCTACACACACCCAATAAACTTTAATATAAGCATGCACATAACAAACACACTTGTGCGCAACAAACAATGCACAGCTATTAATACAGTTTTAGGAGTCATTCCATTGCAGTCAACGATAATGTCAGTTTTGCTAGTTCTGTATTAAATCCAATCCAGTTAAAGATAAAATAAAAGGCAACAAAGAACCTTCACAAGTGGAAAATGTTATAGAAATGTGTAATGTTTACTTTCTCCTAAACTAGTTTTCCCTGCCTTCAGAGAAAGCATTGCAAAACACAGGAAGTGCTGCATTCACATGTTTCACATATAAACACAAAACAATCACAACTATGTAAGTATCACTTTCATGAGCAGCACACAAACGAAATAGGTTCAACCCATCAGTAATTTTTTTTTTATTTAACTTCTCCAGTAACAACAAACTAGCAATTATATGCACACTGGCTGTTTATTCCTGTTATATCTGGCAGTAGCTGCATGTTGCTGTTTTCTATGTGCTACCGACTCTGCAAATAACGTGATCTTTAACATTCATAAGCAGTTATGTGCTAAGGGCCTGTTCACATATGGCAAGTTAAAAGTGTTGCATGTTCAATGGTGTGGTGTATGATACACATTAAAAAGTTTGGACAATTGCTCACATGCAAATGGTGTAGGGATGATCAGGGATGACTGAGGGGCACCACTGCCTATAGCTTTAATGCATCAGCGGGCAACGCCCGCTTCAGTTTATTACGCTGGAAAAAAAAAATCATTCAGCTAAAGTAAAAAGAAGCTACAACAACATGGCAGCTTACCACCAGGCAATGTACCACCACATGCTGCATTAGTATTGAAGGGTAAATAAATAAATCTATACGTTGCAAAGTGAAAACTTAAAAAAAATAGGAGATCAAGAAATTATTGATATTCGCCATGTAATTTGATTATATGGCTTGATCCACAGTCAGCCTACAGGTAATCATCTTTACTACTCGCAGGCAAAAAAAACACACACAGCACCAACTGACATTGGCCTCAATTCACTAAGCTTATCTCCTCTCTTTAATAAAGTTTCTATAGTTATCACCATGGTGATGAGGCATGTCGTATTCAGGAAACATTTTACCTCAGGCAAACCTAAAGTTAACTCTTCTGTCTTTAAGTTAACTCTTCCATCCTTAAAATAACTCCAGAATTCTAAAGTTAAAGGCAGGCTGTTAATTAACTGCGTGTGAAAATAACTACAGAGGAGGAAACTTAACCACAGAGGAGGTAACTTAAGGAATGAAGAGATAAGATAACTCTCTCACTGTGTGGTGGCAAGATCTCTTGCCTTATTATCTCCAGCATGATCTTAGTGAATTGAGGCCATTATCAATAGCCACACTCCCTAACAATGAGATAGGCTAAAAGGTTTTTTTTCAAGGGGTATCAGCTACTGATTGGAATGAAGGTCAATCCTTGGTTAAAGTTCCCTAAAAGAGATCCAGTTATAACGAATGTTGTAAAATATATTGTTGTATGAAGGGTATTATAGAAAGGAGTTGGGGGGGGAGGGGGGGGGGATGAAGTAGTCCTCAACACGACTAGATGATCAAAGCACAAACAGCTTGCATCATCACTATCTACTCCTATCACCTCTACAGAAGATTCCTTAAGGTTTTTCTCAGCAATGTGGAGACCTGGGTACCATTGGAAATGTAAGTAGGACTTGAAAATTAATTGAATTCAAGGAAAAACAGCTGTTTAGGTGTTTATCTGATTTTTATTCACCTGAGTACCTGCAGTGAAAGTAAGCTAGTTAGAATTCTCATAATTTCTAGACCTTTAGAATTTGACCATCACTTGAAGCTGGTAGGTACTGACAATCAGAGCATGAAAAATTGATCCAGATGCTTCTGGCCACTAGAGGTCACAGGTGGTAGACAAATAAGCACTTTTTTGAATAATAGAGACCGAGTATACCTGTCTATCACCTGGTAGACAAATCGCTTAGTGGGATAAGTTGTTATCCTGAGTTCACTTTGGCGTTAATTTTAATTTTTTTTTTATTTTTTTTTTTACCAAAGTTACACAATGTTTCTTAAACAGAGAGATATCAGTGTATTTATACAAACTATGTATTAACACTGTCCAATCCTATGTTGAAATATGTCCGATAATGCCATTTTCCTCCATAGGACCAATTTTGTATATAATCCAACATAGAAAAACTGGCTGCTGCTAGATGGTGCTGGATAAAAGCCGGGACAGTGTCAGCCCCTTCAGATTAAATTGATTTTATTGCCTCCAGCCACAACCCTGCCGCTGTATAAATATTACGTGGGCAAATTTGGGCTGATTACTAGGTGAGCAGTTGGTGGATATCATAGGGTGGTGGATCACCCTATGTGGATCAAAGTACTGTATCAGACAAAATTAAGTAAAAGTCTGACACTTTGAGCCTCTCCACCACCACGCAGAGCCACATAATAAATTAAGTTGGCGCACATGCAAGGGGTGGTGCTACAGTGTATGAGCTGGCCCCGCCACTGATGCTGGGTCACCTCCTCACTCTAATGCAAAGAGGTACAGACCAGCCATGGGCAAACTTGGCCCTCCAGCTGTTGAGGAACTACAAGTCCCACAATGCATTGCAGGAGTCTGACAGCCACAGTAAAGGCAAATGCATTGTGGGATTTGTAGTTCCTTAACAGCTGGAGAGCCAAGTTTGCACATGCCTGGTTACAGACCCTCCGGATTACTGCAACGGTGTATCAGGGAGGAATAGATGGGGTTTGAGGATTCTGGGCATGTGCAAAAGCGGAGTACATGTGGCTTAGAGGAATTATCAGTTTTAAGCTCCTTATACAGCCATTTTGACAGCAAATTGTAGCTTATCAAAACTACCCACCGCTGTGCATCTGCTTTAAGTGATAACTGGTTCCAGTGTGTTAGGAAAATGCAAGCTAAAGTAAACAGTCAATCAAACCTCCAGTGGTAACTTTACTGGCCATCTGGTTTGGGGTTCCTTCTCTGCTGGCCATCCATTCTTTTTTCTTTACACACCAAGAATTAAATATGAAATTCAAAGCCTCTGTACATGTACCCTTGTAAAGTCCTTCGGCCGCTCATGGTGACGGAACGTCGAAACCCACCCTGAGGCGCAAGGCTCTGGGTCTCGGCGGCACTCTGATGTCACTGGAGCGCTCAGCTCCCATTGGATAATCGTCAAACCCATTCCCAGTACACGCTCCGCCGCTGTAAATAGTAGCCATTTACATGGTAGCCATTTAGCCATTAGTAACTATGACTAAGGGCAGATTGTAAGCCCGACACGCGTTAGTTGAACCTTGTGATTTTACTGCATTTGCCATGAGAAATTCCTGAATAAAGAATACCAGCGTTTTTCTACCACCGCTTGGTTTGCGGATCCTTCTGTACATATCTGTGGACTGGCTTGGCTTCCCAGATCCTGCACCCATTGGTTGAACTAGTAGGGGGTTTGAGCGTTTTGAACTTTACAATTTGTTCTGTAAATAGTAGCCACATGCGTACCTCGCGTGTCAGCTGACTTGATTGGTTCTTTTGGATTATTTTGCTTGCTGATTGGTTAGTCCTTGTATAAGAGTAAGGTGAGCTCTCTCAGTCTTCACCCATGATAGCCTATGCTGGGCTTGTAGCTGAGATAGCACTCACTCCAAGTGCCTTGTCTTGCTGCAGATTTTGTCTGTCTCTTGACCCAGCTTCTTGTATATTGGATTACCCGTTGCTAACCCGGATTGCACCTGACTACACCACTTCTTATCATCTGTTATCGACTGACCTCGCATCCGACTGGATTTCCTGTTGCCAACCTCGGATTGTTAAAGAGAACCCGAGGTGTGTTTAAAGAATGTTATCTGCATACAGAGGCTGGATCTGCCTATACAGCCCAGCCTCTGTTGCTATCCCAACCCCCCCTAAGGTCCCCCTGCACTCTGCAATCCCCCATAACTCACAGCCGTGCTGTGAGGCTGTGTTTACATCTGTAGTGTCAGTCTCGGCTGCTCCCCCGCCTTCTGCATAGCTCCGGTCCCTGCCCCCGTCCCTTCCCTCCAATCAGCAGGGAGGGAAGGGATGCAGGCGGGGACCAGAGTTCTGCAGGAGGCGGGGAGAGCAGCAGACTGACACTATAGAGATAAACACAGCCAGCTCTGACAAGCTGTTTGTCAGCAGCGTGGCTGTGATTTATGAGGGATTGCAGAGTGCAGGGGGACCTTAGGGGGGTTTGGGATAGCAACAGAGGCTGGGCTGTATAGGCAGATTCATCCTCTGTATGCAGATAACATTCTTCAAACCCACCTCGGGTTCTCTTTAAAGGACCTTGCAAGAACGCTGCCTGCCCTGATCTCGGCCTGTCTTGACTACGCCTCTGTATTGTGATTCTACTTCATCTGGATTGCTTCAGTCCTTGTGCCTCTGGTGACTATTAAAGTGTACTGTGTTTGCTATACTTTGCTGTGTTTGGTGAATGCTATTTGCCAGGTTGTATGCTACATTTAGCTGCAGGGTATTGTAGTTTTTGTTAGGCAGTAGTTTGCGTAGGTATTAGGACTGGGTTATAGGTCAGTCATATGAGCATACAGTCTGACCTATAGCAAGTAGCCAGACAAGCCTGATGACACCATGCCCTTACACTAACTAGGACCCCTGAAGTTCCAGTAATGATATTTATGCTAGAGCTTCTATTCAGTGCCACCTCTGCTCAGAGAGGTTGGCTGTTATTCTATTGCAAAGCAGCCCACCATACTGCAGTTACATCTGCAATGGGTGTGGTGTGATTGCCCAACTCTCTGCTCCCCTCTGCGCTGATTGTTATAGCCTTGGATTTTCCAACCCTTGCATATTGAGGGGAACAAACATGTGAGAGCATTGCAGGGGGTTTTGAGATGTGGTGCAAGAAATTGGGGGAAGTGGGAGGGGAAATGGGACAGCCCCACTTGAGCAGCAGGTGCCCCGAGGACAATATGGGGGGGGGGTTGATGTGGTGAAAGGATACAGGTAGTAAAATGAATTTACGGAATATTCTTTGGGAATATGAAAATATTAAAGGCCTCTAATAACTAATAAACAATAAAACAAAAATCTATAAGCCAAACAGAAATAACTTGGAGGCCACAATACTTGGTCCTTTTATAGGTAGTAGTGTAGTAGCACCCTCAATGGATGATACCCTTGGATGTGCCTGGCTAATGGTCCAGCAGCACTCTGGAACAATCAGCAGGATAGCAAGGAAAAGCCGGCACCATCTATTATCAATCTTCTGCTCTTTTATTGCATAAGGAAATCCCAGCAGATAAAGCAACGTTTCAAGGTTACACACCTCTTTGTCAAGCTTGCTGGAAGTCAAATACACACTGAATTTCAACAGACATTATATATCACACATGATTAGCAGCATCCAATAGGATTTGAATCTATTTGCCCCAATCATAACAGTCCTGAGCTAGTGGACCTGATGGGGAACTTCTACATAGCTGCTATGATAGGTTGCAGTGCTGCAAGACCACCCACCTGTTCAGCCCCTCATGATCTGACAAACCGCCGTCCTCCTGGGTCCGCCGGATGTCACAGCGGGTCCTGCCCTCCGCGCATGGCGCATCTGGTGGGCTCCCCGTGTGTAAACACGCAATGGGCGGAGCCTAGGCTCTGTCCCAGCGTGTCTCGGCGGACTCTATGGAGACGTGAGCGGCTACCAGCCGCTGACGTCACCAGTTGACAACAAGGAGGGCGGCGCCGCCCACCAATCAGAGCCCACCTCCGTGTATACAGCGTGGCTGTCGCCTGGCAACCGTGGTAAACAAGCTGCCAGAGCGGCGCCTACGTAATCCACTGCTATTTAACAAACATAAAGTGGCATTCCACCCAGCTATTGTTGTATAGTCGCAATTTGCAGAGTCCATCTCAATGGAGGGAGAGAGAGGGGGAAGACGCCAGAGCAGGGGAAGAGGAAGCAAGGGAAGAGGGATGACAACAACAGTTTAGATCACATTGCACAGGAGAAGGGGAGGTTAGAGGGGAGAAGAGAAATACAGGCAATCACGGGTCATATATCAATCCTCCAAGGTATGATCAGACATCACCCGGACCCTACAACATCAGATGACCACAGTTGGCTGATATCCCATGTATAGGATAAGGCTGGGCACAATGGAGTCCATGTGATATATAATGATGTCTGTTGAAATTCAGTGTGTATTTGACTTCCAGCAAGCTTGACAAAGAGGTGTGTAACCTTGAAACGTTGCTTTATCTGCTGGGATTTCCTTATGCAATAAAAGAGCAGAAGATTGATAATAGATGGTGCCGGCTTTTCCTTGCAATACTTGGTCCTTTTGAAACCTAGGGCTTTTCAGGGAAATACATGTTTGGAGGATGCAACTATTCCAATAAGAACTGTTCTCCAAATCTTTATATCGTACATATGGTATGCCCTTATATATGATTCATTGATAAACTTCTCATTGTTACATTTTATCTCTATAAAGGACACTATAGTGTGAACTTTGAAAAGGTATCAAACACACACACACTATAATATCTATCTATCTATCTATCTATCTATCTATCTATCTATCTATCTATCTATCTATCGTGCCAGATATCGGGAGGATTTGGTTGGGAAAGTCCAAGACGGGGTTTATGCCTCACCCAGGTTAAGGTTTCAGTTGTGAGTTAAAAATTGCTGTAGAGTACTAGACTCTCTGTAGCTGTTAGACAGGGAAATACCTGTGTGTAGATTAGCAGCCTAAATGGCAGGATTTTGTTTGATGTTTTGTATCGCCATTTTACTCACCTGTAAATAGTGTGCATAGCTGTAAATAAAACTCCACGTTGCTGTTTGAAAAATATTGGAGCCCGCTGTGCATGTGTGATATGTGTTGTGGGACTCCTCACAGGGAGCCCAGCACCCTGCTACCTACCTGATCCCTTACAACACACACACACACACACACACACACACACACACACACACACACACACACACACACATTTACATTACATTTAAGTTAAGTTAAGGTTCACTTTAAGGAGGTCTCCCTCATCTGAGCACAAACTTATCCAACCCAGGGAGACCCCTCGACACAGGAAACAACTTGCACGTTGGGAAAATGAAATGGACGACCCCGATGCTGAAGCCTGGGAGAAAGCCTTCACGCAATACAGCAGCAACTTAAATGCAGCAAGAGACATACAAATAGAGTTTTAAGTATTTCAGAGAGTACTGTACATTATGTCCAAGCTAAATTAGTCTTCATATAGAAGACAGAGGAAGAAAAACGCTATAAATATGGGAAAACGGCTGATTTCTTACATATGTTGTTCTATTTGCCAAATTTAGAAAAAAAAAATATAGCTGAACGCCTCTAAACATTTTGCAATATAAAAACAGCTTCCCTGTGAGACGCACCTGCTTGCCCGTAAATCATTAGAATTGAGAAACTCCATCCCCTCCAATGGCAAGAACGCCACGGACATTGTTATCTGAAGTCTTCCAAAACTGTGGCCACCCCTACCTGTGTCGTGGTCTTGCCATTGTGGGGGTTGGAGTTTCAGGCCTCTAATGATTTACGGGCAATTGGGTGCGTTACTGCTGCTGACATCCGCTGATCCATGCAGCTCTAACACAGAGCTTTTCAATAAGCGCTCTTGTTCCCCTTTAATAAAACCCCTCCAATATATAGAATTACAAAAATATATAAAAATGGAGGCTATCCCTCAATATTCGGCAAAACCTGGAAAAATCAGTGGCTCAAAGTAAGGGAATAACGATACCCTAAGTGAAAAGGCCATATCTTGCTGTAAAAAAATAAAATAAAAAAAGTTTATTGCCAATTTCCAAAAAGAAAAACTGTTGTAAACCAAATAATTCAGTGGCGCATGGTGAAGCTACAGAGCCATCCATGTGGCCTGGTTGGAATCTATTCTATGAAATGGTTTCAGAACAGCAAACCGATTCAATGTAAATAACTTACCTAATTAACGGCATTGTAGATCAATATTACAATCAAAATATTGATTGAAAATAAATGGACAAGCCAGCACTCTATCCAGAAACCATTGGAAAAGTGGTGCCCAGGCTGCATCAGTGTGTGAGCGAGATTTTGCCTTCTGGCAGTACAAAGCTGGTGGCTGCAGTTCCAAAACCAATAGAAGACAAGATTTCTCCTAAAGTCTTTCTAATAGCTAATAGAGCTACGTAGCGTGGATCGGGGAGGGGGTTGGCCCTAGAGCTGCGCAGCCGCACTAGCGGCTATGCGGACTGCGCAGCCACGGCCATTTTAGGAGAGGCAGGAGAGCCCGACCCGGGCCGTGGGGTCGGGTGCCGGCCCGGGGGGCTAATGAGCGGGGGGACCCCAGCGGATTGGCACGGAGGGCACAGACGGCGTCCTCCGTGCCTTAAAAGATGATGCAGGTGATTCACTTTTTTTTTTCGTAATTTCGCCTTGTAAGTCCTTTAAAAAGTGAGCCCACTGCTCTCCCTCCCAAGTTCTTTGTCCCTCATGGATACTGACACTGTCCAGTAAAACTAAGTGTGTTGCCTGAACAATAGCAGTCCATATAGTAGACAATAGGGAAATCTCCTCCTCAATGTCTTCCTTAAAGAGAAACCGTAAAAGAATTGAACTTCATCCCAATCAGTAGCGGTTACCCCCTTTCCCTTGAGAAATCTATTCCTTTTCTCAAACGGATCATCAGGGGGCTCTGTATGGCTGGTTTTGTGGTGAACCCCCCCCCCCCCCCACAAATGATGGCAGCGCCTCACAGCACTGAGATACTGACATCACGCTGTGGCAGCCTTGTTGCAATGTGGGAAATAACAGCTGTTTACAACTGCCAAAAAAGCAATAAGCATCTCCTTCCAGTGACATCACCTGCCAGCAGTAAAAATGTCACCATGTGATAAATGTCTGACTGTAAATCAGGGAAAGAAAAGATTTTACAATGAGCAAACACTGACTAAGTCACTTATACATATTATTGTAGAAATTAAGCACTATTTTATTACATTATTTTCACTGGAATTCCTCTTTAAAGTCAAAGAAAAGCAACTCATACCCATCCTTGATGCCCAAGAGGAGCAGGAGGGAGTAGTATGGGGGAAAAAGTCCCTTTTGTTAAATCTCAAGGGACCTCCCTGATGGCCAGTGTTGCCAACTCATCCCTTTAATTACTGACACATCTATGTTATACAGGTTCTGGGGCTACTTACACATAATCAGTGCCTAAACTGCATCTACCTGGCCACAAAACCTGTATAATTCATATGTGTCAGTAATTAAAGGGATGAGTTGGCAACACTGCTGATGGCACAGTTAACTAAATTTCAGACACAGAAAAAGTGTCCTTCAGGTTCCTACTGTGGCTGCCTGTTCTATTAATGTAAATCAATGGAAGACCTAGAGGAAATTAGTGCAGAACAGTAGACCAATGGGGACAACAGGTGGAAGGTTTAGTGATGTTTTTAGCTGGGGCTCAAATTGACTTCAGTGTTGTGTGGCAGATGGCGCAATCTTAAACAAAAGGTACTCCAGTAAGGGGAAAACGTGTTGTTTTTACAGATTTTTTTTTACTTGGTATCAAATTTCTTTGGTTAACTTTCTAGTATCTGTGTGAATCTGGGGGCAAAAGCTATTAAAGCAGCAGGGTCAGCCAACTATGCCAGGCAAAAAAGACAGATATATAAGTAGATAACTACTTGTTGTGCTTACATAACAGATGTATTATGCTGTCCATGTTTTGATTTTAGTGAATTTTATATAGTAAATAAAGAGAATTCTGTTCCTGGCATTTGCCATTTTGGTGCCCTCTGACTGAAGCAAATACTGATGTCATTTCCTTACTCTTTTCTCCTAGAATCTGCTCTAGCTGACTTGCTTTGTAAACATGTGAGCACAGCAAGATCAGATCTCAGCCTCATGTCACACTGAACTGCCCCCAGCCAATCAGTAATGAGCAGGAATGTAGGAGGGGAGATGACAAGTTTCCTTCTCGTCGGCAATGTACCAAATACAGCCAGGGGATTTTTTTCCAGCAGACACATTACTGAATAGATTGGAGTGCGGGGTAAGGTTCCAGACTGCATAATGAACACAGAGCAGTGAAAACATGGAATTTGATTTTGTGGCCGACAATCCCTCATTAAACGATAGATGATCACGGCTTTGTAAATAAGATGATGTGCAAAAAACTTGCAATATTCAGATTGCAGAGTAGTGGTGATTATAACAGACTGGACATGGGAGTAAAACTACAATGGAAATATGTAGTATTTTGCCCATCAGCATTATTTATGTTTTTCTTTCAAACTAGTAAAACCTAGCAAAATAATTTGCTCTTTAGAATCCAAGGCAGCTGAGGATGGGTATTAGGAAGCCTTTTATCCTTCAAAAACCTGAATGCTAATGAGAATAATACCTCACAGAATCTCTAAGTGAAAAGAATAAATACATTTTCCTTACACATCCTTCATATTCTTCAATTAAATGAACTTTACCTTGAACCATCATTTTAATTGCATCAGCAGCCAGCTTCTGGAAATACACTGCCATCTAAAAATTAATTTACATGACATGTATCTGAATAGAAATGCAATTAGGCAGCATTTTCTTCTTTCACAGAAACTTTACCAACAGGCAACAGATCAAAAGTAAACAGATGGCGATTTTTAACTTAAAGCAAAACATGCAAAGCTTTCCAGCCACTCAATATAGCAATTTTACAGGAAGATAGAGAATGGCACTGACTGGGAGAAAATGATAGAGGGGGAATGTCTGTCAGATGTGGGGAAGCAGACAAGCGGCTGTACAGCCACCAAATGGAGAAGAAAGCTAGATCAAATATTTTATCATTACAGAAGCAAATTAAACCGTGATCAGACTGAATAATCAGTCATTTGCTGGCAATTCTGCTTATCCCACTACCCCGCTCAGTAGGGTTTTCTAGAGTTATCATGCTTAAAAGAATTATTCCACTGAATAGCAGTGTCACGGCTGCACAGGCTTCCAAGGGAGGTCTGCCATGTGAACTTGAGGTGGGGAAAGAAATAGCATTTGTGAATTAATTTGCCGATTTAATTATAGGCTTGTAGCATTGCTAATGATTCCCAAATGGCATCAAGATTCAGCATATTAGAAGTTTGTAAGATGAATTTATAAAAAAAGATGTAACTGAACTGCATTTTTTATCTGCCTGCATCAAATGCCTGACTTCAGAGGAAAAATGTCAATTTAAATGGTATTCACAAATGACACGTAAAAACAAGAAACATTTCTGAGGCTTCTTAGTTAGCAATGGCCCATAAAATTGTAAGGGAGAAATTATGAAGCTGAATAGAATGTGATTTTGTAAGGGTGTTGTGAGAAAACACGGAAAAGCGTGCATCTGGTAACATGGCAGAACGCGGAAAAGCCGCCGCATGTACTGACAGCGAGGCGGCTGGTTCCGCGTCCAGCGCAGCGGTATGCACGCAGCAGCGTGCCTCTGGTGTGGCTGAGTCAGTTAGTTCACACAGGTTTAGGAATGCGCGCGCGTTGAGAGGCAGAACTTTTATGACGGCCAAGAGGGGACCAGCTGACCAGGCTGGTCAGCTGACGCCAGAGCAAGTTTCTATTGGTCCATCACTTAGAGGTGGCGCCAGAGAGCGCTACACTATATATAGTTGCTGCTGGCCAGTCACAAGTTGTCTGCCGTTGCGAACACTACGTGGAAGCACTCAGACCTTAGTCAGATCCTGCAGTGTGTTAGAACCAGGTGGACCTGGGAATTCACACTAAGCCAGATTACTTGTATTGTATTCTGTTTATGCTTAGACCAGTTCCAGGGTGTAGAGACCACAGACCTCAAACCCAGACTAGGGAACCTGTGTTATCAATCTGTTATACATCAGACTAGTTCCAGGGTGTAGAGACCACGGACCTCACACCCAGACTAGGCATTGTTTGTTATCTGTTATGACTTATTGCTTTCCTGACTACTCCTCTGATCTCTGATTCAGTACCTCGCACATCTGATACTCTGTTGCCAAACCCTGCTTGCCTTGGATACCGAATCAGCCTTCTGTCTATGTACCTTATCTGACCGTGTGTTGCCAACCTGGCTTGCCCGACCTCGAGAGCTATCTCTACTATTAAGAGATAGTTTCCAGATTACTCAGTGACATTTGTCTTTATTGTCACTCACTCTCTGGACCTTCCTTCTTCCAGGCTGACTCCGCCCCTTGGGGAGTCTCAGGCTACTGGAGGGTTTCCTTATCTTTAGAGCAGTATTGCCCATACTGTCTCTAATTTCCTGTGCTATACTCAAAGTACTACTGTTACACCAAACACTCACTTTATCCAGGTGTCCAGAGGTTAGCAATATATCTGTATTATCGGTGATTCTGCAGATCATCAATAATCAGGTATATATCTGTGTTCTTTGTGATACTGCAGATCACCAATAATTAGATTCTCTCTGCGTGCTGACACCGATCGTTACAGGTGTGAATATAGGCACTTGGCTGTTTCCTCAAGGGTTTCTGATCTTTGTTGGAAGTGTAATGTTACATACAGCGGGAATATAGAATATATTCTACCAATCTTCATTACATAACTGTTCATGTGCAGTTAAACTGAATGATGAACTCTGGTGGGCTAAAATGTTCATGTTGTTACACTGATTTTCAATAGGGTTTAGGTCTGGGCTCTGACTTGGTCATACAAGGCCATTTACTTCTTACTTCTTCAGCCACTGTGTGGGCCAGTTCTGCTGTGTGCTTTGGTGCACTATCCTCTTGGAAGGCAACCTTCTTGCAACTAACTTGTTTTTGAAAACAGTCAGCAAATTTTCCCCCAGAATTTGAATACAGGTTGTGCCATCCATTTTCCTTATATTCTGATATGTACCCAGTCCCTGCTGCAGAGAAACAATCCACAGCATATAAGTAGTAAATATGGCCAATCAAGACTGGCTGGGTGTATACACCTTTAATGTGGACTTTCTTCAGGAGTGGCTTTTTTTATAAAAAAAAATGTTTACAGCCCTCGCATACATGCCAAATGCAACATTCAAAAATGTTACAGGCATCTTGGTAACCTCTCTGAGCAATTTCCTCAATCTTTCATCCAACACAAAGGGACGGTCTAAAGTATCCTAGCAGTACCAAACACTTCCAAGTATTTAAATAGAGACTTTGCTATAGTTTCATGGATTGATAAAGACTTACATAAGACACACCTAGGTTTAGAGGTCAAAAACATATTAAACCTAGCGCGTCTATATTTCATGAGCATCTTGTAGATGTTCTCCCCCAATTAATGTCTCCAGTGTCCTTAGAAGTCCCTCATGTGCCCCCCATGTGGCCCGTTCCCCATGTACCGGAATTTGTGTAGCGGCATGTATGTACCAGTAAGCCGCCTGTATAGGTCCCTGACCCCGTGTGGTCCACTTCCCCTCGCTCCCCTCCCCACGAGTTTCAGCATAGCGCCAGTCTTACTACTCCAGCCACTCTCCGGGATTGCAGATCTGGTGTCCTCTCTCGTCGCTCCTCTAGTGATGGCTTCTGCAATACACGTCATCAGTAGGGATGATCAATGAGATGCAAATACTTCCAAAATTATGCAAATTTTTATGCAAATATATGCAGCTTCAAAAAGGACCAATCAATTTAAACCTGGGTTTAAATTGACTGGTCCATTTTCAAACTGCATACATTTGCATAAAACTGTGCATACATTTGCATCAACTCGGAACAATTTGCACATCTGTGATCATCCCTAGTCATCAGTAGAGACATCACTAGAGGAGCGACGAGAGAGGAGACCAGGTCTGCGATTACGAAGAGTGGCTCGAGTAGTAAGTCTACCTTCATGCTGACACTCGGGGGGAGCGCACACACAAGCAGGGAGGGGAGTGGACACAAGAGGGGCGCGCACATAAGTGTGGAGGGGAGCAAGGGGAAGTGGACCACACGGGGAGCCACGGACGCATACAGGAGGCACACTGTTACATACATGCCGCTACACAAATTACCGTACACGGGGAGCGGACCACACAGGGAGCTAATGCAGGGAATCCTCGACGTGGTGGAAGCTCATATCGGCGGTCGTTTTGTAAGTCGGGGATTCCCTGCAATTGCCATATAAGTTGCAGGGACTTTTTCTCCCCATTTTTGATGCAGAAAAAGTGCGTCTTATACTGCAGAAAATACTGTATTTAAAATTGTTTTGCATCAATCTCCTGATCTGTGAATGACTGCCCACATCATTTTTTGACAGTGCCTTGCAACCTTTAGTTGATCGTTTGCTTTCAGTTATATTGCCAAGAACTGGCAGGCTCCAAAAATAGCTGTTTTTGTTGAGTTTATAATAAAAAGTGTTTTAACATATGTTATAACATCTTGTGCAATAGAGAATGCACATTACATGTCCCCAGCAGGACATTCCCCTAGTGGGGAAAAAAAGGGGGAGGGGGCGGGGGAGGGGGGGAGTCTGATCGCCCTGGCACATACCTGATCGGTGCTGCGGGCTGTAGAGCCCACGCAGCACCAATCACTGGAATATCCCCTGGTCCTTAAGTGGTTAAAACTGGGGGCACATCTAGCTATGTGGGGACTACCATTTCAACTTTCCAGCAATTTCTGAAATTCATTTTAGTTTGCTCATTTTAATACAATTATACAAATACATGACTAACCAGACTAATTTACAAATTTAAAGTACTGCAATTGTAATGTAAAAGGAATTACACTTAAATAACATTTGAGCATACAGAACAAAACCGACAAACAAGCTATCATAGTGTTCGTGTATAATTAAGAGCAGTCTTGTGATCACACTGGAATACAACCCAGCAGTGACTCAACTGTGGCTTTTCACGAAACTGGTTTTACACCAACGGCTGCTTACGAGAATACACGACAGCAACTGAGAATTTATTTCAAGCCTATTGTCATAAGAGTAGCCAATGCCTGCAGGCCTGATATGAATAAAAAGTGGAAAAAGCTTACATGACAACATGAAGCTATATCATTGTGTACAAAAACACATCCACAGCCCAAGGAGTAAACCCACACAAAACAGAATAAACTGAACTTTCGTTATACCACACCTTTCTAGCTAACAACCCACACCTTTATACCAGCTTTTTTTTTTTATTCACAAAGATGCATTATATTTTATATACGGCATATGAAAAAAATGGAATTACTTATCAGTAATGATCTTTTTAGGAAGATTGTAAACTTCAAGGGAACCTTCCATGTTAAAATGGGAAAGGTGGAAAATGGAAAGGTTCTGACAGAAGCAGAAGAGGTCATGAAAAGGTGATAAGAATACTGTATAAAGAACAGCTATACAAGAAGGACATAGGTACAGGTACTTGGAATACGTGCGTTGAAAAGAACCAAGTATCCTGATAAGTTAAGTCAAATGGGAAGTAGAAGGTCTTGCTAATAAGACTCCAAGAAGTAGTGGAATTCCAGTGGAATTTCTGACAAGCATGGCTTTTGAAGAGAAAGAGGCGCAAGAGACCATATTGGCAACATTCGATGAATAAGAGCGAAAGCAAAGAAATTCCAGAAGAATGCCTACTTTTGCTTTATTGACAAGTCAAAAGCTGTTGACAGTGTTGACCGTAATAGACTATGGCAGATTCTCAGGGAAATGGGTATACCATGCCACCTCATTTGCCTTTTGAGGAATCTATAAGCAAACCAAGAAGTACCAGTTAGAATGGAGTATGGAATAACTGACTGGTTCACAATTAGTAAAAGAGTGCAACAAGGATGCATATTGTCACCTTGCTTATTTAACTTGTATGCCAAATATGTGATACAGAAAGCTGGTTTGGATGAGTCAAATTCTGGAATTAAAAAAGCAGGCAGGAATATTAATCTGAGAAATGCCTATTGTAACACTCTGATGGCTAAAACTGAGGAAGACTTAAAGGGAAGGTTCAGGGAGGGTGGGTAAAAAATAAAAATCAATTTCCACTTACCTGGGGCTTCCTCCAGCCCGTGGCAGGCAGGAGGTGCCCTCGCCGCCGCTCCGCAGGCTCCAGGTGGTCTCCGGTGGCCGACCCGACCTGGCCAGGCCGGCTGCCAGGTCGGGCTCTTCTGCGCTCCAAGGCCCGGAACTTCTGCGTCCCACGCCGGCGCTCTGACGTCATCCGGGCTCTACTGCGCAGGCGCAGAACTACTGCGCATGCGCAGTAGAGCCCGGAGGACGTCCGATGACGTCAGAGCGCCGGCGTGGGACGCAGAAGTTCCGGGCCTTGGAGCGCAGAAGAGCCCGACCTGGCAGCCGGCCTGGCCAGGTCGGGTCGGCCACCGGAGACCACCGGGAGCCTGCGGAGCGGCGGCGAGGGCACCTCCTGCCTGCCACGGGCTGGAGGAAGCCCCAGGTAAGTGGAAATTGATTTTTATTTTTTACCCACCCTCCCTGAACCTTCCCTTTAAAGACCCTAGTTATGAATGTCAAAGAAGAAAGGGCCAAAGCTGGTCTATTGCTTCACATCAAGAAAACTAAAGTCATGTCATCTGCTCCAATGAACCATCTGCAAATAGATGAAGAAAAATTAGAAGTTGTAAAAGATTTAATCTTCCTTGGATCGAAGATTTCTGCAAATGGTGACTACAGCCATGAGATTGAGATATGCTAGTTGCTTGGAAGGAAAGCTATGGCGATTATGAACAATATACTAAAGGATAGACATACTGTATCACATTACCAACAAAGATCAGTATAGCTAATGCTATGGTCTTCCCAGTAGTAACATATGGCTGTGAAAGTTGGACTATAAATAAGGCCATTCGTAGAAAAAAAAATGATGCTTTGGAACTGTGGGTGTAGAGAAAGCTACTGAGAGTTCCCTGGACTGCTTGAATATATAACCAGTCAATACTTTAAGAAATAAGGCCAAAGTCTTCACTAGAAGGGCTGATACTACTATTAAAACTCAAATACTTTGGTCACATATTGAGAAGACCAGATTCATTGGAGAAATCCTATGTAAAAGAAAAGGACGACAGACTAATAGCATATGTTAAGTAATGAACATGCCTATGCAATAACTGAAAGAGGACATCTGGCGTGCAGGCGTACATATAGTCACGGAGAGTCAGAGTTGACTAAACAAATGAGGAGGAGGAATGATATTTCCACAAAATAAACAGGATATCACTCACAAGAAAGTGATCCACACAACCCACAAGGGGCAGGAAACTGAAAAAATATGGTAGGATTTTTTTGCTCCTGACTATAAGACGCACTTTTTCTCCCCCAACACTGGGAGGAAAAGTCAGTGGCCCTGCATGCAATTAACTTTTTCTCCTGAGTGATCTCCCAGGAGCTAAATTTTCATCTTCTCTTTAATGCAAATTGTCAGCATTATACAATTGAAAAAGTACCCAAAAGCTGTTGAAAAAGTACTGTCAAAATGGTCTGGAGTATTTTCTTGCTTGCTGGTGGTTTAAAACAGGGGTCCCCAACCTTTTTGGACCCGAGGACCACTTTGATGCAAGACATTCTTTCCAAGGCCCGGCAGCCTTAAATATTACTATTACATGCTGACTGTCCTTCTACTTCTGTGTTTGTGCCCCAACGTGGCTGCCGGCGTTATAGCACGTGGAGCATATGTGAGGTTACACATGCACCCCACATGCCAAGCTCCGTCAGTCATGTGGGGGTGCAAATGCAAAAAGTACGAGGATATGGCATGGACAGCCTGCAGACAGCTAAAGAATATTGTGCATGGCCACCGGGGGGGCACAACACATTAGGACAACAGTGCCTAGGGGTTTCCATCACATTCGTTGTTCGTGATTATTGCACTCTTGCACTACAACACACCAGATCAGGCATGCAGTTCTGAGAATTTCCAGCATGTGTGGTTGATACATGCAACCAATTTCAGTCCGTAAATGGTTGCATTGTCGATCAGGCATGCCTTTGCCAGCGCCGATTTTCATCCAACTCGATAATTATCAAATCAGATGGTCCATTGGCTGCTAAATCTGCAGATGTATGGCCACCTTAAACCTCCCTCAGAAATGGTAGCAAGTACAATCAGGAGGAATAAACTAACAAAATATTGCCCAAAGTAATGAGAAAGGTTTACCTGCTTGCTGTAATCTGGGGCTCTCCCCTGTGCAATGCTCCCCATTTAGCTCCCTTGTCACACTATCAGTAGGGAAATGACACAAATTCTTGTGTTTACATTCCCCCTCATGGTTCCTAAAAAGCTCGCTGCCCATGATTGGCTATTTTGAGGGAGGGGTCAGGACTGTACAATTCCAAATTGTATGGCCACACACACGGCTGCAGTGAGGAGGTAGAGGATGTGATGGAGGGGGCGGTACTAGCGACTCCCGCTTGCGCAGCTGAACTCAAGTTATTTTCCAGCCACAGTTGCAGTGAGAGGAGGAAGGGGATGTGTTGGGCGAGATTGGAGGCTTTCCGGCCGAAGTTTAAATTACATTACAGCTGCGGCTGATTGCTGCAGTGAAGAGGCAGGGGATGTAGCCACGGCCCGGTGCAACTCGTCCTGCAGCCCGGTAGTGGGCCACGGACGGGGGGTTGGGGACCAGTGGTTTAAAAGGCATTTTATAGGTCTGAAAATATCACCTAGGAGAAAAACATATTTCACCAGAGTTTTCTCCTAGGTGATATTTTCAAACTTGTCAAAATCTTTTAAACCTCCATTAAAGGGAAGATTCAAGCAAAATAAAAAAATTAGTTTACTTACCTGGGGCTTCTACCAGCCCCATGCAGCCATCCTGTGCCCTCGTAGTCACTCACTGCTGCTCCAGTCCCCTGCTGGCAGCTTGCCGACCTCGGAGGTCGGCAGGCCACATTGCGTACATTTTTACGCATTCCCGCTAGTGCAGAAACATTAACACATACATTTTTACGCGTTACTGGTTCAATGCGTAAATCTTTACGCATTGAACCAGTAATGCGTAAAAATGTATGTGTTAATGTTCCTGCACTAGCGGGAATGCGTAAAAATGTACGCAATGTGTCCCGCCGACCTCCGAGGTCGGCAAGCTGCCATCGGGAGACTGGAGCAGCAGTGAGTGACTACGAGGGCACAGGATGGCTGCATGGGGCTGGTGGAAGCCCCAGGTAAGTGAAACTCATTTTTTTATTTTGCTTGGACATTCCCTTTAAGCAAGAAAATACTCAAAATAATTTTGATAGTACTTTTCTTCCAACTTTTTGGTACCTTTTCATTTGCAATATGATGAAAAGGTATTTTAAATCAGAAATGAAAAAGTATCTTCTATGCGAAAACTCAGGAGAAAAAAGTGAATTGCATATGGGCCAGTGTGTCTTATGGTCTAATCGTGCCAAATACAGAGAGCAACGGAAGCTCTTATCTATCCATCCGGAGCACTCAATGTTCTCATGTCTCCTCTTCTGTGTTCAGCCACTGTAATGACAAAACATGTTGCTGCTTTACACGTCTTGAGTCATCCGAGGCCTCGGTCTTTCCTGGTGCCTTCTCACTACAAGACCCCAGCGCATGTGTGATGCCGGTTCACTGTCAGGTCCCACAGTGAGTAGGCACCAGTAAACCACGAAGGACTTTGCGGAATGTAGAGCCGCAGAATCTGTCATTACAGCAACTGGAGATGGAGCAGGAGAAGGAGGATTCGGAGCACACTGGCTGGATACGTAATGGCATTGGCCATCTTCAGATGTTAATATAGTTGGTAGGGGCAGCTGGGGTTAATGTAGCTGCCAGGGTTAGCGTAAGCTGGTGGGGCAAGCAGTGGTTAGTGTGGATGGTGGGGGCAGAGAGGCTTAGTGTAGCTGGTGGGGGTAGCGTTGCTTAATGTAGCTGGGCAGTGTAGCTTGGATAGAGACAGCTTGGGGGGGGGGGGGGGAGGAGGGGAGGGGACAGAAGCTCCACAAGATGCCCTTGCACCATGGACAGTATATTTTTCCCCCTGGTTTTTGAACCCTAAACCTGTGGTCTGAAAAATACACCCACCTACACAAGTACAATATCAAGTAACATGGGTGGAAGCTTTCTGCGATCATGATTATTAGGTGGAAAAACCATGAATGGTAAGTCATTCTAGTAAACCACTACAACCCTGGACAGCCCCAATGAAAGACAAATACAAATCTTACCTAGGGATGAAAAAAGGATTACAGAACCTTGCTGGTGAAGTCTTGGTTTATAGTGGCATACAAACTGTACTGGTTTATGAATGTACAGATGCTTGACCATATTGCTGCCCCACAGATAAGATGAATAGAAGTGAAACTTACTTTGGCTCAGGAAGTTAAAGTGTACCAGAGTTGTAATAAAAAAAAAAAAAAGATTTATACATAACTGGGGCTTCCTCCAGCCCCATCCACACAGATCGCTTCCGAACCGCCGTCCTCCGCTGTATGCAGCTTTAGGAACCGGGTCCCTTCACTGCTGTCAGTTGGCTCCAATCTAGCTCTTTGCGTATCTCACCAGCAGCCGTTGGTGAGATACATAGAGGGCGCACTTCTCGTGCGTAGACTGGAGCCGACTGAAGGAAGTGCGGGGACCCGGTTCCCGAAGCTGCATGCAGCAGAGGACGGTGGCGTGGGAGCGATCAAAGCGGATGAGGCTGGAGGAAGCCCCAGATATGTATAAATCTTTTATATTACAATTTTGAGTCCCTTTAAGACTGCTTTACTAGAAGAATGCTTTTAGATTAAAGGAATACTATTGATGTATGCATTTATTTTTAAATGCTGTATGTTGTAGCACACATTAGGGCAAGTACTAGGAGCAATTTGATTCCTCACACAGCTGTTCCTCTCAGCTGTAAAATCCTCCGTCAGTTTTGGTGTCAATGTTGGATACAAAATGTATCTAATACTGAGCTCCCAGAGGGCTAGACCATGTGTCTGCACAGGGGAGTTGCTATCAACTCCTCAGTTTATGGTTTAATTATCACCTTGCTGAAAGAATCTTATTGATATGGTGGTAAGGGGTTAAAGAGTCTAGCAATGCGTGTTTATTATCTTTGCTTCTCTTGACTGATAAAGATACTAATAATGCTAATTGTAGACAGTGGTCTGCCCCTCTCAGCAGCTTGTAAAGTGGATGCAGCCTGGAGTGAATCACCTCAAACAGGCAGCCAGTCTGAGTGTAAACACATTATATTCCAGCAATATTCCAGCTCATTTAGTTACCTGTTACCACCTCAGATCAGCCTATTTCTCCTCATGTCTGCTGCATGCTGTGAGTGACACAGTGAAATATATTTGTGAGCTGTGTGACAGAGTAATCAAGCAGCTCAGGGTGACCCAAACTACTATGAGCTGTGTGAGAAATGAATTTTTAAGCAGGGATAGCGAGAGAGAGACCTGGGTGAATAAATAAAGTGCCCCTAGCACTAGTGGTAATGTGTACACTAATATAGAGTATTAAAAAAAAAAAGTCGCTTCAATCGATAGTATTCCTTTAAGGATCCATTTCCCACTGAATACGTTGTGTTCCATCAAAACCAACAAGATCATTGTATCCCAACACAAAGCAATGATATTTCTATGGTGCGTTCATATAGGGTGCGGTTGTTCCAGTCATTTATGTGTGTATATAGGGGCAGTGAAACGCACTTTCATTGTACTGTTTGCACCACACATAACTTGCTATGTGACCTCGGCACCATTGTGTTGCACTAGCATTGCAAAATGCCCAGTGTGGAAGAGATGTGCCAAGATATGCTGCAGAAATAGCTTGCTTGACCAAGTTTATTAAGTGTGCTATATATGAGCCTTCATACCTTTTTTGGTTTAGCTTTTCCAATGCAGAAGGATGCAAAAGGAGCTCTCGCCTGTGCACAGTATGGAGCCGCCTGTCTTCGGGAGGACACGGGTTTCCCAAAGACTCCCGCAGTAGGGGATTCAAACGGGGGAGCCAGCGCTTAACAGAGGGGGCCGGGAGAGGATTGGGAAGGCAATGTTCCCCAACCCTGTCCTCAAGGCCCACCAACAGTGCATGTTTTGTGGAAATCCACAAAGGTAGTTAATCAGCTCTGCTGAGACACTAATTACCTCACCTGTGAATGTTTGTGGTTTTCTGCAAAACATGTACTGTTGGTGGGCCCTGAGGACAGGGTTGGGGAACTCTGCTCTATAGGACCCAGAGAGCCTTTCCTTTTCTTAAGTATCTGGCTTCCTGTTAGCCTTCAAGGTGAAAGTAAAAATATCTACTCTGCTTAATCTTACTTGAACAACATTCAAAACAGTCACATTTAACTGGTTAAAAACAGAGCTAAACTTCAGTGACCACAAACAATCACTGCGTTTTTCCAGAACAGATAGTATTATAAACAAACATTAGCTTGTGGACAAAACAAAGAAATGTTGTAAGGTACAATTTAGGGCATAGCTACATGCAGGCACATTTGGCAACAGCAGTTCAAGATAAGTTATTTGTATACCAAATACGAGCTGCTCAGAAACAATTTGTTTAGATTGTACACAGTAAAATTAAGTTCTTCAAACCATAAACAATAACCTACAAACTTAACAGGAGTGCACCTGCCTATCACTTTTAATAGGTCAAAACACACAAAAGCCATGTCAGCAACGATTTTTGTTATGAAACTGTCACAAACCTGTCTGACAGAAATACTGTAGATAACCACACTTGCATTTTAAAAGAACCAGCTGTTACAGAATTCCAGGCTTCTGTAGTTTATGTATGAAAGTTATTTTCAAGGCCAAGTATGTTGGAGCTACCCTTCCATGGGCAGTAGTGCTCCTGTTCCTCTTGTAGCCCCCTCTTCCAATTGTAACATCCTTGTACTGCAGCCCCTTTAAACACTTGAGGACCGTGGGCTTTACCCCCCTTAAGGACCAGGCACTTTTTTCCCATTCAGACCACTGCAGCTTTCACGGTTTATTGCTCGCTCATACAACCTACCACCTAAATGAATTTTGGCTCCTTTTCTTGTCACTAATAAAGCTTTCTTTTGTTTTTCTTAACAAAAGATTTATTGTGCAAAAAGTGGTACAAATATATGAAACACGAAAAAGACCGTAATTTTTACAATCATAAAACATGTGACAGCTGTTGAGTTGACATATGCATTAATACACTGAATGATACAAAGGAGTTCTATATATTCACATCAGAGTGTAAATACCGTCACACAGATTAATATTATGCACATCTCATTTCACGGAATCTATGATAATGATATAACGAGAATTTCTTTAAAAAGGAAAAGGAAACATTGAATCAGGAAGCTGTGATATTGTGGGAATGAAAATAAGTTTTATGTATTGTGTTCAATACGTGAGGCCTATAAAGCTTTCTTTTGGTGCTATTTGATTGCTGCTGCGATTTTTACTTTTTATTATATTCATCAAAAAAGACATGCATTTTGTCAAAAAAAATGATTTTTTTTAACTTTCTGTGCTGACATTTTTCAAATAAAGTAAAATTTCTGTATACATGCAGCGCGAAAAATTTGGACAAACATGTTTTTGAAAAAAAAAAAAAACATTCAGCCTATATTTATTGGTTTGGGTAAAAATAGCGTTTACAAACTATGGTGCAAAAAGTGATATTTCCCATTTTCCAGCATCTCTGACTTTTCTGACCACCTGACATGTTTCATGAGGGGCTAGAATTCCAGGATAGTATAAATACCCCCCAAATGACCTCATTTTGGAAAGAAGACATCCCAAAGTATTCACTGAGAGGCATAGTGAGTTCATAGAAGATATTATTTTTTGTCACAAGTAAGCGGAAAATGACACTTTGTGACAAAAAAAAAAAAAGTTTCCATTTCTTCTAACTTGCGACAAAAAAATTTTTAAATCTGCCACGGACTCACTATGCTCCTCTCTGAATACCTTGAAGTGTCTACTTTCCAAAATGGGGTCATTTGTTGGGTGTGTTTACTGTCCTGACATTTTGGGGGGTGCTAAGTTGTAAGCACCCCTGTAAAGCCTAAAGGTGCTCATTGGACTTTGGGCCCCTAAGCGCAGTTAGGCTGCAAAAAAGTGCCACACATGTGGTATTGCCATACTCAGGAGAAGTAGTATAATGTGTTTTGGGGTGTATTTTTAAACATACCCATGCTGGGTGGGAGAAATATCTCTGTAAATGACAATTGTTTGATTTTTTTTTTTACACACAATTGTCCATTTACAGAGAGATTTTTCCCACCCAGCATGGGTATGTGTAAAAATACACCCCAAAACACATTATACTACTTTTCCTGAGTACGGCGGTACCACATGTGTGACACTTTTTTTGCAGCCTAGGTGCGCTAAGGGGCCCAACGTCCTATTCACAGGTCATTTTGAGGCATTTGTTTTCTAGACTACTCCTCACGGTTTAGGGCCCCTAAAATGCCAGGGCAGTATAGGAACCCCACAAGTGACCCCATTTTAGAAAGAAGACACCCCAAGGTATTCCGCTAGGTGTATGGCGAGTTCATAGAAGATTTTATTTTTTGGCACAAGTTAGTGAAAAATGACACTTTGTGAAAAAAAAAAAAATCAATTTCGGCTAACTTTTGACAAAAAAAAAAATCTTCTATGAACTCGTCATACTCCTAACAGAATACCTTGGGGTGTCTTTTTCTAAAATGGGTTCACTTGTGGGGTTCCTATACCGCCCTGGCAATTTACGGGCCCAAAACCGTGAGTAGTCTGGAAACCAAATGTCTCAAAATGACTGTTCAGGGGTATAAGCATCTGCAAATTTTGATGATAGGTGGTCTATGAGGGGGCGAATTTTGTGGAACCGGTCATAAGCAGGGTGGCCTTTTAGATGACAGGTTGTATTGGGCCTGATCTGATGGATAGGGGTGCTAGGGGGGGGGTGACAGGAGGTGATTGATGGGTGTCTCAGGGGGTGGTTAGAGGGGAAAATAGATGCAATCAATGCACTGGGGAGGTGATCGAAAGGGGGTCTGAGGGGGATCTGAGGGTTTGGCCGAGTGATCAGGAGCCCACACGGGGCAAATTAGGGCCTGATCTGATGGGTAGGTGTGCTAGGGGGTGACAGGAGGTGATTGATGGGTGTCTCAAGGTGTGATTAGAGGGGGGAATAGATGCAAGCAATGCACTGGCGAGGTGATCAGGGCTGGGGTCTGAGGGCGTTCTGAGGGTGTGGGCGGGTGATTGGGTGCCCTAGGGGCAGATAGGGGTCTAATCTGATAGGAAGCAGTGACAGGGGGTGATTGATGGGTAATTAGTGGGCGTTTAGGGTAGAGAACAGATGTAAACACTGCACGTGGGAGGTGATCTGACGTTGGATCTGCAGGTGATCTATTGGTGTGGGTGGGTGATCAGATTGCCCGCAAGGGGCAGGTTAGGGGATGATTGATGGGTGGTAGTGACAGGGGGTGATTGATGGGTGGCAGTGACAGGGGGTGATTGATGGGTGATTGACAGGTGATCAGTGGGTTATTACAGGGAAGAACAGATGTAAATATTGCACTGGCAAATTGATAAGGGGGGGTCTGAGGGCAATCTGAGCGTGTAGGCGGGTGATTGGGTGCCCACAAGGGGCAGATTAGGGTCTGATCTGATGGGTAACAGTGACAGGTGGTGATAGGGGGTGATTGATGGGTGATTGATGGGTAATTAGTGGGTGTTTAGGGTAGAGAACAGATGTAAACACTGCACTTGGGAGGTGATCTGATGTCGGATCTGCGGGCGATCTATTGGTGTGGGTGGGTGATCAGATTGCCTGCAAGGGGCAGGTTAGGGGCCTATTGATGGGTGGCAGTGACAGGGGGTGATTGATGGGTGATTGACAGGTGATCAGGGGGATAGATGCATACAGTACACAGGGGGGGGGGTGTCTGGGGAGAATCTGAGGGGTTGGCAGGGGGGGGGGGTTTGAGGGGTGCTGTGGGCGATCAGGGGGCAGGGGGGGGGAATCAGTGTGCTTGGGTGCAGACTAGGGTGGCTGCAGCCTGCCCTGTTGGTCCCTCGGACACTGGGACCACCAGGGCAGGAGGCAGCCTGTATAATACACTTTGTATACATTACAAAGTGTATTATACACTTTGTATGCGGCAATCCGGGTGCTAGTAACCCGCCGGCTCTTCCGAACGGCCGGCGAGTTACAGCGCGAGGTGGGCGGAGCCAGTCCCCGGCGGCAGATTGCGTCACGATTGACGCGATCGCGCCGCCCATGCCCCTACAAGGACCGCCGCCTCTGGGCATGAGCTGGTCCTTGCGGCATCCACTTTCCGACCGCCCCTGTGCAGTTGGCGGTCGTTAAGTGGTTAATGTACAGCTCCCTTGGGCATTAGCTTCCCTTTTTCATGTGTGTCTCGTCCCATTCGCAGCCCTCTCTTTCATGGATAGCAACCCCTGTATTTCACATCTAGGTGCCCACTTAAGCGGCTGCCGCCCAAGGCCAGGAGCTTTGTGGCCTTTCCAGAAATCTGGCCCTGGTTTTTGGTTATTGTGCTGAAGAGGACAGGGGTTACCTTTACTGCTGGCGATCTGACAATACAGACTTCACCTTTGCTAAAGGTGCTCCGGTTGTTGTTGTTATTTAGTATTTATATAGTGCTGACATCTTACGCAGCGCTGTACAGAGTATATGGTCTTGTCACTTAAAGAGAACCTGTACTGAGTAAAATTATTTAAAATAAACACGAGGTAACTTTAAATGAACATTACATAGTTACCTTGCCATCAGTTCCTCTCAGAAGCTCACCATTTTCTTCTGACAGTGATCCATTCCAGTTCTGACAACATTTTGTCAGATCTGAAATATATCAGTTGCTGTCAGTTATAGCTGAGAGGAGAACTGATGTGAGGCAGGGGTCACACTTGTCTTTCAGTTTCTACACTTTTCAGAAAACTGAAAGACAAATGTGACCTCTACCTTACAACAGCTAATGTAATTTATAGAGAAAACTGACAAATTGCACAAGATGTCAGTTTTTTTTCTGCATGCGAAATCTGCATTAAAGTGTGACCTAGCTCATTGATTAACACGATTTCTCAGTTGAAGTCAGTTTTTCTGTGCAGAAAACGCGTACGAAAGCCGGTAAGTGTGACCCCTGCCTCCATGTTTCCCCATGGCTCAAGTGGGCGATATTACAGTTTAACTGTGTGCTGACCAGGAAGCTGTTATGGGGTAATGGCCATTTTCAAAATGGAGGATGGAGAATTCCATTGATCACAGTGGACAAACAGGACTCAGGAGAGGAGAAAGAGATTGAGGAGTAGACTACACAGGAGGTACCGTAAGTATGACCTGTGTATGGTTATTTTGACTTAATTTTCAGTTCAGGTTTTCTTTAACTGTGCCTCAGTGGAGCAAACAATCTGATCCCTACCATAGTTATATGTCTGTATTGTGTGGTGTATGTATCGTAGTCTAGGGCCAATTTAGTAGGAAGCCAATTAACAGGTCTGTATTTTTTCCTTACCATAGTTGGCCTGACAATGGAGGAATTTACCTTGCTGCAGGTTGCAGGTTGCTGAGCACAAATAGAGTACAAAGTGGCAGAAAGCAGTAAGAGAAATATAGCAAGAAAAGCACAAGTAGAGAGAGGCATACCGGTCACTTGCCTAAGAAAAAAAAAGGGGGGGGGGGGAAGACTTCAGAGTCTGCACCAAATAACTTGCGGGACAAAAGGATGCAAGAAGAGCGGCAGTGAAATTTTGCAGGAACCTCTACCAGCTTGACCGCCCTGGAAACCGCATGAGTGGCAAGCTTTAAAGGGAACCTGAAGTATATAAAAAATAAAAAAAGTTGTACTTACCTGGGGCTTTTGCCAGCCCCCTGGCAGCTGTCCTGTGCCCACACAATTCCCAAATGATCCTCCGGTCCGGCTCACTTTCTCTTTCAGCCAACTTACAAGTCGATGTCCACTGCGCCTGCGCTACCCTGGCCACGCACGTCCTCGTACGTGCTCCTATTGCTGGGAGCATCCGGCACAGGCGCAGAATGAGAAAATTTATACCAGGCCTGCACAAAAACAAGGACGTGCGCACGCCAAGTGCAGGTGCAGTGGATGGCGACTGAAGAAACTGAAAGGGAACCGGAGGATCATTTGGTAACTATGTCGGCACACGATGGCTGTAGGGGGCTGGCAGAAGCCACAGGTAAGTGATTTTTTTTTTTTCTAACATCAGGTTTCCTTTAACAGGTCAGCAACAGAGAGAGGACAAACTGAAAGCAGAAGACAGAAAGGTGATAAGAAACCTAGGAAAAGTGAGGTGCCTGTTAAAGAGTACCTGAGCCGAAGCTCGGGTAAATAGTTTAATAATTACCTAAAGAGAGGGAAGCCTCAGGATCCTATTGAGGCTTCCCTCCCTGCTCTGATGTGCCCTCTGTCCCTGAGCGCAGCCCACCAAATGATTAGTGACACTGCATTGTCACTAATCATATCAGGGCAGCTCTTCTTCCTCCAGCCTGGCTGAGCAATAGCCGACCCAGCCCGCATGCGCAGTATGTTGGAGCCGATGGCTCTGTGCTACTGCGCATGTGCCAACGGGCTCGCATGACTACTGCGTGGCCGCACTTCAGAAAAACTGTGCGGTCCTGATGTGGAGGGGGCCACACTCAACAAAGTGGGGCTTCAAATCAGTGAGGGAAGCCTCAATAGGATCCTGAGGCTTCCCTCTTAAAGTGAACCTGAGGTGAAAATAAACTGATGAGATGAACAATTATATTTATCCTCCTACTCCTAAAAATTACTTTTAGTCATCCCAGGATTTTATTTTATATTTAAACATTTAGAAAGTAGATTGAATGTTTTGTTGTCTCTGCTCAATGGCAGTCTATTAAGTGTCCCTAAATGAAAATACATGATCTATATTGACCCTTTCTCTCTCCCTCTGCTCTCAGAAGTATGTAGAAAAATGTATTCTGCCAGGAAAACTTTTAGGGCTTGTTCACACTGCAGGCGTTTTCGGGGGGGGGGGGGGAGGGGGGGGTGTTTGATTTTTTTTGTTTTTTTTACACGCAGGCGATTTTTAAAATCGCCCACCAAATGCTTGTGCAATGAATGTCTATGAGAAGGTTCATATCAGCGCGGGTCATGCGCTGTCCTTTCCGGTAAAGCGGTGCGTGCACCATTTTTGAGGTGATTGCGCCTCAATGGAAAGTATAGGAGAAACCCAAAACGCTCACAAAAATCGCTTTATGTAGAGATTGTGGCCTCAATTCACGGAGCATTATCAAACGTTTATCAAACACTTTATCAAACGTTTGATAATTTACCTCATGCGTAAAATCTCATTTTAAATTCACTAAGGTGTTATATTCAGTACTTATGGAATGTTTTACTGATAAAACGTTCAACAAATATATAACACCTTAGTGAATTCAAAATGAGATTTTACCCATGAGGTAAATTATCAAACGTTTGATAAAGTGTTTAATAAACGTTTGATAATGCTCCGTGAATTGAGGCCTGTGTTGGGGTTTTTAAGAATAAATACATTGTATTTATTCTTTTCCGGGTCAAAGAGTTAACTTCCTGACTTGCTTCAGGGAGCGAATTATAAAACCGCTTGGGAAAAAACAACACTTAAAAAACCGCTAAGCACAAAAATGAATCGCCCACCCAAGCACTGGGAATAGGAAAAAAAAAAAAAGACTGCTCAAAAACTGCCCAATGCGGACGGACACGCGAGCCGAACGCAATGTGAACAAGGCCTTATGGCTATAATTTGCTTATCAGTGATGTTTACTATATTCCTGACAAGGTACTGACAAGACAAAAGCTGTCACTTCCATCCTTAAAAATTAACTCTTTCAGGCAGCAAAATAAAACACATAAAAAACCCTGGTTATTAATAGGTTTAGTACTATACATATACATGTTTATCATGTCACATGTCGCCTCGGGTACACTTTAAGGTGTGGCTCTGATTTTGATCCCAAGCTTCGGGTTGGGGTCACTTTGTCTGTTTAAAAAAAGGTCATAGCTTTAACCATGAGTATCAATCAGTCTCCCTTGTAAAAACTGTTTATCCATGAGTTAAAGGACAACTTTAACTAGAGGGATATGGAGGCTGTCATATGTATTTCCTTACATACAAACAATACCAGTTGCCTGGCAACTCTGCTGGTCTATTTGGCTACAATACTGTAAGAATTGCATGAGAAACAAGCATGCAGCTAATCTTGTCAGATCTGACAATGTCAGAAACACCTGATATGATGCATGCTTGTTCAGAGTATATGGCTAAAAGTATTAGAGGCAGAGGATCAGCAGGATAGCCAGGCAACTGGTATTGTTTAAAAGTAAATAAATATGGCAGCCTCCATATCACTCACACTTCAGTTGTCCTTTAAAATACTCTTGAACCGAGACCTAGGATTACATGCTATTAATAATATATTATGTGAGGTACTGTGACATATGCCAAAGCACCATCTTCACAGTGCAGCGCCCCCTGTGGCCCCCGCACTACACTGCTGTAATATATAGGATGTGCGGAAAGTGGCAGTTCCCCTCCTCTCAGTCTGTCCTTAGGAATGTCTCTTTCACTCAGTTTATCTCCTGACGGTACTGTCACGGACGGATTTACAACTCAGAAGCCCATAGGCACAGGCGTTCTGGGGCTCTAAGCGCTGCACCTTAACACAGGCCACAGCCCTCAGAAAAAATATTCTGAACTCTAATCCCTTCCTTATGTCACTAACTGTCCTTAGACACTCAAATCAATGTCTCATATCACCCTTCGTGACATGAGACAAGGATGAGAGTGTAAGAACCTGAGGTGATATGAGGCAGGGATTAGACTGTAAACTCCAGAGGTCAGTGATCTGAGGAGGGGGCCGCCTCTCCTACATATGGTGCCTCTAGGAACGTGCTTACAGTGCCTTATGGAATATCTGGCCCTGGCCACGACTTCTAGTGCGCAGGAGAGCTGTGTTGTGTGTGAGCTTGGGGATATTGAGCTCAGAGCCTCGGAACGATCGTGTACAGGCCCCAAGCTCAATCTCCTGAAGCCCACGCACAACCCAGTTCTCCTGCGCATTGTCAGCCATTACAGTAATGTCAGAAAGATTAACAGGGTGTGAAAGGAGCGTTTCTAGGGATAGATCGAGAGCAGGGGAACGGTCACTTCCTCTTCACTTATAAAAGACGTTCCACTGAGTGAAATGTTACAGCAGTGTAGTGCACGGACCACAGGGGGCGCTGCACTGTGAGGATGATACTGTGACAGCACCACACAATTATTAAAGTGAATCTCCATCCATAAAATAAAAATCCGTCAGTGCTGCTGTAAATAGCTTGGCATGTTTCCCTCCATGGAGAGGGGAGGCGTGGCCAGGCGCCAGAAGTGGAGTGATGCGGGGTCTTCGGGGCGGCTCTGTGGGACGAGACTTTGCAGGTAAATAAAACTTACTACAGCAGCACTGACTGATTTTTATTTTATGGATGGAGATTCACTTTAAAATCATGTAATCCCATCACTCTCCATATTAAAGAGACCGCACAAGGGCTCAGCTGCAGTGCCACATCCAAAGCCTAAAGCTTGCCTCAAACCAGTGACTTGCTTGCTGCTAGAGTATAAAGAACCTCTTCCAGCACTGTGAATTGAACAGATCTTATAGTACAGAGGAAGCACACTAAGGCGACACAGCAAAACCCAGACACTGTCAGGCTCCTACGTAACGCCGCCTGGATGGAGAGTTTATTGGAGGTGTAGATGATTAAACTGCATATTTATTCACTTTGCACAAGTGATTAATTGCAGTAGTACAGGTAATGAGGGTGAAGCAGCTTAATTATGAAATATGTTGTCAGTACACAGACAGTTTGTTTTATAAGACACTGCAGCCAAGAACTGTGGCTCCAGATTTATCCAAGTCTGCAGACACAAATACACCTGGCCTAAATACATCAGAACATACAAAAAGTAATATGGGCTTCAGTTTTTGGTATCAACAAAATAAGTCATCACTATCATAACACTATTATATCAGTAGCCCTATAAAATGTGTTGGCTCAGGAGAAAAAACAAAAAAAACAATCAAACCCAAAAAAGTCAGGCATAATGTTCATACAAGCATTATGTTACTCTTTATTTCTAATAGATGAAATTATAATTTTTTTTATTTTTTTTTAACAAAACAAACAAAAAAACCCCCCAAAACTAAACATGAAAGTAACTGCTGTAGGCTTCCTATCAATTCTTTCATAGTCATCTAGGCCCCTAATTTTTCTCTCTTTTCCCACCTCCGACTCCCTGAGTTGAGGTCCAGCCACCTTAAGGGTGACAAACAGTGGTGGGCAAGATGGTCAATCAGATGCTAATAAATTCTGCGTTGATGCATTGTGCGATTATGAAATTATGTAGCTTGCAATCACAAGTATGCTTGGCACCACTTAGTAATTAAAATAGCCCTTTTAAAGGGACACTGTAGGGGGGTCAGGGGAAAATGAGTTGAAGTTACCTGGGGCTTCTAATGGTCCCCCCACTGACATCCTGTGCCTGCGCAGCCACTCCCCAATGCTCCAGCCCCACCTCTGGTTCACTTCTGGAATTTCAGACTTTAAAGTCTGAAAACCACTGCGCCTGCGTTGCCATGTCCTCACTCCCGCTGATGGCACCAGGAGCGTACTGCGCAGGCCCAGTATGGTCTGTGCCTACGCCGTGCGCTCCTGGTGATATCAGGGGAAGCAAGGACACGGCAACGCAGGCGCAGTGGTTTTCAGACTTTAAAGTCTGAAATTCCAGAAGTGAACCAGGGGCCAGGCCGGAGCATCGGTGAGTGGCTGCACGGACACAAGATGCCTGCGGGGGACCATTAGAAGACCCGGGTAACTTCAACTCATTTTCCCCCGACCCCTTACAGTATCCCTTTAAGCCTTTAAAAAATAAACTGTTGCTGTATTCAACTGTTTCCAAGCCACATAAATTTATGTGGCTTGGAAACTGACCAATCAAATGTACAAGCTGCTACATCTGATTGGTCCTAACGGCACATATTTCCATAGAATTAACATAACATAAAACGTTCATCACATCAGCCAGCTCTAGCAGTGGGGATGCACCTATGCTTTCCACTGAAATCACAGCTTCTAGAAACCAGTGGCATAGCAAAAGCAGATGCATGCAGAGGTTGTGACCACACCGGGGCCTTTGGACAGTGGAGGCCCCTAGGGGCCCTCCCTCAACCACAGTATTAGCTCTTCAATGGTGCTTACATCTCTACTGTAGATGTCCCAGTAGCCCTGCAGTTGGAAATTGCCTCCTTATCTAGCAGTAAGCCTGTTTGGTACAAGGCCTGTATTTCAGCAGTGTAGGTGTCTGACTCTCTGCCACCCAGCATAACCTTGTTAGTAACAAAGGAGTTTGGATGGACTTTGTGGCTTGGAAACCTAATCATGCCCCCTTCTGCTCTTAACACGTCCCCTGGTGATATCACCTGGTCTCTATATGGATGCTGAGGCCGGGCAGTGGTCTTATATTGTTTCCCCCAGATGGTGTGCAGTGTGGTCCGTTGTAGCCTGGGACACTGGTGCAGGTCGTGGGGAGTCCTGGACCTGGTGTTTTTCCACCTTGCCGCTGCCTGGGTCCATTGTCTGTGCAGGTACAGGCCTTGTGGAGTCCAGCGCTGCTACCCAGGAGATCAGGGCTGCTGTGCAGCCAGTGGTTGTCCCCAGTATAGGTAGCCAGCTATAGGTTCTTAGGTTCTCCCCCCCAGGTATAGGTAGTCAGGCATAAATGCCCCCAATATAGTTGCCTCCAGTATAGATAGCCAGTATAGTAACCCCCAGCATATGATAGCTAGGTAGGTGCCTCCAGTATAACTGCCACCAGTATAGGAGAACTAGGTAGGTGCCTCCAGTATAATTGCCCCAGTATAGGTTAGCTAGGTAGGTGCCTCCAGTATAGGTAGCCAGTATGATTGTCCCAGTAAAGGTTAGCTAGGTAGGTGCCTCCAGTATAGGTAGCCAGTATAGTTGCCACCAGTATAGATTAGGTAGGTAGGTGCCTCCAATATAGGTATGCAGTATAGTTGCCCCAGTATAGGATAGCTAGGTAGATGCCTCCTGTATAGGTAGCGAGTATAGCTGCCACCAGTATAGATTATCTAGATAGGCTCCTCTGGTATAGGAAGCCAGTATAACTGCCCCCAGTAAAAGATAGCTAGGTAGGTGCCTCCAGTATAGGTAGCCAGTAGAGTTGCAGCGGGGGAGGGTGGGCATAGTGCAGTATCTCATCTCCTGGGATCCACAGTAGCCTCTTTCTACTTCCTCTCCCAGGCCACCATCACGTTAGTACTAGCGCCCTCTGTGAGGACAAGCGGTTAGGTCATCACGGGGGGGGGGGGGGGGGGGGGCGGTTGAGGGATGCCTGGGAGAGGAAGCAGAAAGAGGCTGCGGTGCAGGGGATCACGGAAGGTGAGTTACTGAGCTATACCCACTCTCCCCCGCCAATGCATCCCCACTCAATCCCGCCGCTGCGTCCCCACACCCTGTTGCTCTGCACAGGTCTGAGGTAATGCCACTGTGTTGGGGGGGGGGGTCCCCCCACAAGACCCTGGGACCCTCAATACAGTAATAGCTGTGCCCCCCTGATGGTGATCTTCTGGCATCAGTAGTGTGAGTAGCAACCCTGAAACGTGCACGGGGCTAATCTAGTCAGACTTGAGTCAGAGCACCTGATCTATATGCTTGTTCAGGGTCTATGGCTAATTAGATAAGAATAAGAATTAGATAAGAATTAGAGACACGTGGTCTGGGCAACAGCCAGGTAACTTGCATTGTTTAAAAGGAATTAATTATGTTAACCTCCATTTCACTCTTACCTCGGGATCCTTTGATGTGCAGTAAGTGCCAGTCATGATCAACAGACAGACAATTATTCCGGCTTGCCTATAAATTTAAAGGAAAATGTATGCAGCCTGGAATTGGGCCAATAAACCCTACTCAACTGACTTGTGCAGGCAGGAAATGGGGTGAATAGCTTTATTAGCCAAAAATTAAAAGAAAAAATACATTTTGACTAAAGCGAGGCTTAGAATCAGTTATGCAAGTTGATCTGTATAAATATATTAACATCCTTTGCTGTACAAAAGTCACAGGATAGGTTTCAGGGAAATTTTCAGACTTCTAAAAAGCAAAAAGACAACCTGGTTTTATAGGTCTTGGCAAGATACGTATTGACAAAGCTAAGCTTGAAAATAACTGAAATCCCTAAAGGAAAACAGTTCATCCTTCCATAGATGGAATACACCCATCCTGCTTTCAATATAGCTTTGTCTAAACTCAACTGTGAAGATTCCAAAAAGATCATTTTAGCTTACAGCTAAACAAGATGAATATTGGAACAACTGTCACTGCTATTCAGGAAAGTTAATAGAGTGGAACATTTGCCATACCGCTGAAATCTGTCATTAATATTTTATTAAAAACTGTTTGTCATTGGTAACCACAGTTTTACAAAAAAAAAGGGGGGGGGGGGGATTAACTGGCACAAGCATTTCATAACAGCAAAAATAAATACTTAAAGAAATCCAGTATTAGCTAAAAAAGGCTAAACTGTAACTGCCCGTGACATGCATACTTTTGAATTTATAAATCCCAAAACATGGGGGAAAGAAGTGATGCTGTCTTGTGATTAAGAAACTGTGCCTGGAACAAGCTCCTTCTCCATTAGAGAGGCTACTAATGAAGGTTACTGACACACTTGAGATGCAGACTTTTGGATTTGAGCCTTTGACCAAAGTTTGAATCCCAGCTCAAGCCAGTACACAAACATTTTCTCCTAGGTGATCATTTTTCATCTTCCCTTTAAAATATCTTTTCTGCAATTTGCAATTGAAAAAGTACCAAAAGTATTAGAAAAAGTTCTATCAAAATTATTGTGTGTATTTTCTTGCTTGCTGGGGGGTTTAAAAGGCATTTTATTGTCAAGATGTGGAAATATCAACTTCAGAAAAAAAGAGAATTTCATATGGCCCAAGGAGTCTTTGGGCAAGTCTCCCTCATGCAGGAGCTGTGATACATGTGAGGGAAAGAGTGGGGTTGGATTGTTCGGGACACTTTGTACAACATTGACTTTGGAGGATCTGCGTCACTGTATAGGAGCTTTATCTAGGGACTAGTGGTAGAGATAGTGTTGTACTTCCCTGCTTGTTTTCATACATTTGTGGACTCCGTTTGGTCTGTTCATGTATGGGGTCTGTTTGGATTGCTTTATTTTGCTTACTCTAGTGTTGCCCAGATACATGTACAACTTGTCCATTATTGATATTGATATATTTATTATGCCCACGCTGTATGGCTAGTTTTAAATGAACTTAAAAAAAAACCTGTACTGAGTAAAATTATTTAAAATAAACACATGAGGTAACTTCAAATGAACATTACATAATTACCTTGCCATCAGTTCCTCTCAGAAGCTCACCATTTTCTTCTTACAGTGATCCCTTCCAGTTCTAACAACATTTTGTCAGAACTGAAATATATCAGTTGCTGTCAGTTTTATATCAGTTGCTGTCAGTTACAGCTGAGAGGAGAACTGATGTGTCCATGTTTCCCTATGGCTCAAGTGGGCGATGTTACAGTTTAACTGTGTGCTGACCAGAAAGCTGTTCTGGAGTAATGGCCATTTTCAAAATGGAGGACGGAGAATTCCATTGATCACAGTGGACAAACAGGACACATTAGAGGAGAAAGAGATTGAGGAGTAGACTACACAGCAGGAAAGTATGACTTGTGTATGCTTATTTTGACTATTAATTTTCAGTACAGGTTTTCTTTAATAACATGCTCGTGTTCAAATAAAGATTACGCTTATTTATATAACCGAGCATATAGGTCATTAAAATTTCACTATATGGAATCTTTCTTTTTTCGAGAGTGTTATGTTTCATCCATAGTGTTGCACAGCTTTTTGTGGCTCTATATTTGTGTGTGTCCCCTTAAGCTTCTGGTTGCCCATGAAGTGCACCCTAAGAAGCTGCAGCCCTGAAGCACTTTTGAATCTCAGGAGAAAAGTACGATATAAATGTTGTGTCTTGTCTTGGTTAACTTGCCTAATCATCGCTTCCAGTGCCAGGTCTCAGCGGCATCATGTGACACACAGTCAGTATGTGTGTGGGCCGGAATCACAGTGCATAAGGGCTGTAGTTTGCCCAGCGCTGGATTAGTGCTAAGTGTATAAAGGGGAAGATTAGTGTTAGGTGTAGATGGGGGCAGGTTAATGTGTTATGTAGATGGGGGCGCATACGGGTACAAGGGAGAAGGTTAGGGTTAGGTGTAGTTGGTGAGGGGGGTTGTTAGTGTGAGGTGTGGATGGAGGGAAGTTCGTGTTTGGTGTAGGTAGGGGCAGGGCTGTGGAGTCGGAATCGCGGAGTCAGAGCAATTTTGGGTGCCTGGAGTCGGAGTCGGGAAAAAATGCACCGACTCCGACTCCTAATGAATTTGTAACTGTAATTAAAATAGAAAATATGATAAAATGTTCTATTTCTCAGATAATAGTCATTAAAAATAATGTATATATACAGTAATAGCTGTGCTCAGTCCACAAAAATGAAATAAACCAATCAAAATTAGTTACTTGTGCCGTTTCAATAAAGCAGTCCCCGTATTTTTAAAGTCAGATATACATATCTGATTGTGACTGTACAGTGTATATGATGTGTACACAGGAATCTCTTAAATATACTAAATAACTTCTATGCTGTAAGAACAAAGCCTGATGTGTAGCCGTGTCACTAATAGAGATGGTCAATGAGATGGAAATTATTCTGCATTGATGCTGGTTTATGCAAATGTACGCACTCTCTTTGCTCATGAAATCAAATAATTTGATATGTTAAAATGTGGTTTGGTGACTACAAATTAAAGGGTACCTGAGACGGATGAAAAGAAAAGTGTTATACATACCTGGGGCTTCTTCCAACCCACTTCAGGCTAATCAGTCCCTCGCTGTCCTCCTTCACCACTTGGAACTTCTGCTATGAGTCCCGGTAATTCAGCCAGTCAGTGCAGTCCGGCTACGTGCCGTTTCCACAGCCAGGAGCATTCTGCACCTGCGCAATAGTGCTGCGCAAGTGTAGTACGCTCCCAGCGGCGGAGTGTGTGCATGCGCACTACGCCAGACTGGCTCAAGTGCCTGGACTCATAGCAGAAGATCCAAGTGGCGGAGGAGGACTGCGAGGGACTGATTAGCCTGAAGGGGGCTAGAGGAAGCCCCAGGTATGTATAAAACTTTAATTTCATCTGTCTCAGGTTTACTTTGTTACACAGTAGTACTAAACTCTACATATGCACTCCCCACAGAGCTGCAGGGAATCCACTGAGAATGTTGTGCACATTGAACAGAGAGGTGTTGTCTGTCACCCATAAACCTTGTTCAGATTGTGCACAAAGAATGTGTAATAGAGGAAGAATCTCCTCATTCCCCTGCAGAGTACCTGCACATCACTCTTACATGTACCCACAGTTACATTGCCTAGGGCTTGATAGATGTTCTTTGTTCCGGTTTGTACCTTTTACAAGTACTCTTACCAAGGACTAGTTTTAGTCTAAAGGGAATAAATATAGTAGTCTACATATCCTTCTCACTTCAGTTGTCTTGTAAAATTCCTAAGCGTTAGCAGTTAAGAGACGAATTTCACGTTACATACTGTTAATCAACAAAATTGTAATATGCAAATTAGAAGAGTCGGTGTCGAGGAGTCGGTGGAATCCTAAACTGAGGAGTCGGAGTCGGTGGATTTTTGGACCGACTCCACAGCCCTGGGTAGGGGAAGGTTAGTGTTAGGTGTAGGTAAGGGGGGAGGTTAGTGTTAGGTGTAAAAAGAGGGTAGGCTAGCCTGGTGGGGGAAGGTATGGTGAAGGATAGTTTCAGGTGTTGGGGAAGGGGGTGGAGTAGGTGTTAGGTGTAGGTAGGGATAGTTTGAGGCTTAGGTAGTTAGGTAGACTTAGTGGAAGGCTAGTGTGAGAATAAGAAAAGATAAGGCAATAGTAGCATATTGGTAGATTTACCAATAGTCTACTATCAGGTACACCTCATACCCATTTTAACAACTTCCCTATCGTCCATTGATGGTTGGAAGAGACAGTGTATGCTCGCATGCCCACGCCCCCGCGGGTGTTTTCTGATCCTTCCAGCTGCAAAACAGATCATTTTAAAACATCCATTTTGCAATAACTCTTTAATATGTGCATATTAGCATTAGCCATTTGCACTACAATATATTTTTTTTACCTTGTCAGAATGTATTAATCTGGAAATATGTTTTGTTATTTATTTTTAGCATTAGGCCTAGGAAAAAAAAATATACAAAAAATACCTCAGAAATCTATGAATTATTTGAAATACAAACCAGACAAGACAATCAAAATGTAGAAATATCAGTTTCTGCAAAATAAAGGACAATTCTGAAACATTAATGGACAGAAGAGAACCAGATAATACATGGCGTGGACAAAGCTGGTGATTCATAAGGAGGACTCCACAAACATGCCATGAGCAACCATTCTTATGTAACATTATCTCTTTGTTCTGTCTTTATTTTAATGCTGTGTACATTCATAACAGATTTATTACAGGCAGACAATATCAGGTTCTTGCAGACACAGGCACCAAAGACAAACAGAACACTGACTGCAATTCTGCTCCTGGGCAAGTACAAAATGAGACCTAGTTGGAGAATGATCAGGAGTACTAATAACGAAATCACATTAACAGACAAATGCCCTCAAGGACAATCATAAACACAAGCACTGTGTTAAAAAGAAAGCCTCAAGTGGCGACTGCATATATCACACAATCAAACAACTTCCCTTCACACAAACTCTGTGAAAGCCCTAAAAAGAGAACATATTCTAAAGGGATTTTTAAACCTTAATTTCTACAGTCGGCACAGCGGCTGCCAACCTCTCCAGGTTGACTGCTGCAACGGAAGGGGCCCCGGGACACCTGATGGGAGCGGAACTGTGGCGAGGGACACCTAGGCTGCCAGGGCTGGAAGAAGCCACAGGTAAGTAGATCTGCTTCTTTTAAATATCCTGGATGTATCCTTTAAGGCAGTGTTTCTCAACATTTTATTGGTATGTACCCCTTTTAAAACCCTGTACTCACCAAGTACCCCCTAGTATAGTAAACATTATCACAAGTACCCCTTGACAAATACATTTTTAATCATAGTACATAATTGGTTCTAAACAATTTCCAAGCATTTACTATTGCTTTTAATTAGCTAAAATACTAATTTGGTGTTGTTTATATAGGATTTATCATTTTCTAAAACTCTAAATTTGTTATACTTGGTTAATTAAATCAAGCCAAAGTACCCCCTGGAACCATCAGAAGTACCCCCTGGGGTACGCGTACCGCATGTTGAGAACCTAGGCTTTAAGGCTCCCACTAATGATACAATGTTGATCATACAATCTTCCCAAATTATGTAGTAGAAGGGTGAATTGAGTGAATATACTTTGAGTGGATACTTTAGGTAGTCCCTCATATTCCATAGAAATAGTAAGATTGTACCATCAAGATTGTATCATTAGTGGATGCCTCAACAGGTTATGTTTTGACTAGGTTGCTTCATCTGTTTCCGAATTGGTGGCAGCACATGTGGTGCAAAATCCCATCCAAATACAATAGCTGTGCCAATGCACAGCTATGGGAATTCGGATGCGAAATTTGAAATAAAGCTGCAGGCACTAGTTTTATTTTTCCTGGACGCCAATTCAGAAGCAGCCTATTGATTTCAATGGGCTGTAATTCCACATTTAGTTGGCATGTGAAAAAACAGAAGGGAAAAGCACAAATTGAAATGTAGCTGTACACAAGCGGTGTAGTGTTAAGAGCCCTGACATCACTTGTACCTCTAGGGCTCTTTCCCGTGGGTACGGGGGAGTGTACTAGATAAGGTTGTTCACTGCTCAGTAATAAAATCAGATCATCTTTAGATACTTGTTTAGTAGCAGATCACTTTAAGTGATGTCAGAAGTGTCAGCTTCCCTGTTCTGTTTGCTTTGGGTTTTTTAAAGCCATATAATAGAATTATAGAATCTTCATAGAATCCTTAGTAGAAACCTTCCACAACTATCCCATTTCAGGCTAGTTTCACGCTTTAGTGTTGCATTGAGTTTGTTATTACATGCATATAATGCTACCAAAAACATAATTTGCAGTGGAATGTGATGCAAAGCAGGTAAAGACGCAACTGACCAATGAGCACCTCCATTGTCCGACATTGTGCATGTCAACCTATTCTTCTAGCAACACACTGCATGTTCTGTGTTGTAACAGCGCAACTGATTAGGTGTGACATGTTCATAGACTTTGAATCATATCACACTACGGTGCACTAAACAAGAAGTCAGTGTAAAATCACACTAAAGTGAGAGGCATATGGAGGTTGACATTTATTTCATTTTAAACAATACCAGTTGCCTGGCAGCCCTGTTGATTGCTTTGGCTGCAACAGTGACTGAATCACATATCTAAAACTAGCATGCAGCTAATCCAATCAAACTTTAGTCAGAAATGACTAATCTGTGTGCTTGTTCAGGGACTATGGCTAAAACTATTACAGGCAGAGGGTGCCTTTTTTTACATGATATGATGGGATCCCCTGTTACACTGGACCTCCACATTTGTATTTTGAATGTCTTTGATGAAGACACACCAAAGCATGAAAAAATATTTATGCTTGAGACCCTCTTTGCTGCCATGTTGTCTCAAGCATAAATATCTTTTCATGCTTAGGTGTGTCTCCATCAAAGACATTCAAAATGTGTTGCCTTTCATTGGTTATCCTCAACTTCCATAGATGACTGGAAATATAAAATAAGAGCTATACTTCCCTTCAAACGCAAGGTATACCAGCATAGAGGTTGCCCTAACAAGTTCTCTAAAGAGTGGAAAAGATGGATCACCAACCCACAAGTGTAAGATCCTATTCACTGCATAGTGCTATTCACAATTGTGCTATAAATATGTACAAACTCTCTTCTATCAGTTTCCTTTCCTTCCTGGGAACCACAAGATTATTATTGGGACCTATGTAATAAATGCATCCATGTAATGCCATAATGACTACCTTTTTACCTTGCCTATATAGGTTTACGCATTCTTCAATAAACATCTTTGGTTAATGGAAAAAAAAATATAGGCAGAGGATCAGCAGGACAGCCAGGAAATTTGCATAGTTTAAAAGGAAATAAATATGTCACCCTCCATATCCCTTTAACTTTAAGTGTGCTTTCAACAATCAGAAAGTATAGTTAATGCTTGGCTTTAAAATTGAACAAAAACTGAACAGAAATCAACATAGTTGATTGATTTTCTCAGCCAATCAAGTAGCAGTGATTTATTGGTACATTACACAGTAGTTGTCACAGTATCAAACAATAGGGTGTTTAACTGTAAACACAAAATAATGATAACTATGGAAATATCAGATATAACAGTGAATAATAAACGGAGGTTTATATAATAGCCTAGGGCGTCTTGCATAAACCCAATGCATGGCACCACAAGTTGCCTGGCAGTGAGTTGCACCAGGTGTCATCAGGTACTACTTTTTATTTTTAGACATAAAAAATGTGAGAAGGCATCAGAATTCAGTATGTGGAACACTATTTGTTTCACTCCACTGTACCAGACATTTATTTACCTACAAGAGTAACTCTAGTGCATGGTGTACATCTGGTGAGAGAACCACGAGTAGCCTTTACACAAACTTCGATAATACTAGTTAAAAGGGAGCAGTATAACAAGCTATAGAAATCTTCCCAAATCAGGCTTTCCTAGTAATTTTGGGTCACCCCGAGCTGCTTGGGTACTCCGTTGTTCTGGTCCAAACCCTATCCCATAGTGCCTTATCAATTCCTGCCATGCACTGAGGAAAACCAACCGTCCGAAAAAGGCTGTCCGCATGTTGGTGTGGCACTGTCAATTTTAATAAGCTATAGGCTTGCTATACACCAGCGGTTCTGGATGTAAGCCTGGCTTCATGGGCCTAAAAATATAACTTGCATATTCAGTAGTGAAGCTTTGTAGAGACCAAAGTCGCTCACTTAAAGCTGAGTTATCGCAAATATCTTCTGTTTTAAAAAGGTAAACGACACTGAGCATGAACAGAGTTAAATTCTATAAAGTTCCTCAACGATTTCACTAAGCAAACATGTGTAAAAAGTTCACCATTTGACACGGCGTGGAAAAGTAACCAGATAGTTGATGGAAAACCATAAAGTAAAAATTAGGTAGTGAAAAGCAGCCAAAAAAAATCTCCACAATAAAATATACAGTACATTCCTACAGAACAGACAAGCCTTGTGTCAGAGAAGCCATTTGTGATCTAAGACAACTGCCATGTTCTCTATACTGCAAAAAGCAGAGCAAAGCAGAAGATTTTGCCACAAAACACATGATCTAAGTTTTAAAACAGAAATATTTGATGCAGAAGTCTTCGACTACGTCTATAGTCCAAGATCGACGTCTATAGCCATGGGACAGAGGAGGAGCCTAGGAAGACCTGAAGAAGAGGGACTGCAGCTGTCCGGATCCACGGGAGGGGGGGGGGGTTGGGGTGTTAAGATCTGAATACTGCCTGGCGGTCACCCTGACCCAGGCTCGGGATTACTGATAATGGCAGGTTTTTCCACCTTGAGCCTGGGTCGCGAATACTGGCAGGAGGATTAATTATCCTGGTTTCAGCATCAGAAACACTTCCTAGATCTATATGTTGCTGTATATTCAAATGTGTCCCTGCCCTCCCACTGATGTTACAGCCTAGGCCAGCGCTGGCCAAACTATGGCAAGTGGGCCGGATACTGCGCTGTAAATCAGGCCCGCTTTACAATGGGTAAACAGTAATTAACTACTTGCTGCATGCCGTGCAGTATATTCATGGCCCTGCAAAAAAAAGACAGGATGCACTAGGGCCGTGAAAACAAGTCTGCAGCGGCATGCAGCCGCCGCTCGCTCCCGTTCGCGCGTGCGAGCGCACCGCCGTTACCGCCGCTTAGAGGGGAAGTTAATGAATGGAACCGCAGGTCCCATTCATAAATCTAAGTCCCCGATTCAATGAATAACAAAGTCTACGAGACGCCGGCATTCATTGCATCTTCCTGTGTTACACAGCCACGGATTACTTCCGATTCACGTGCTTACGTACGTGAATCGGAAATGACGACTGAGGACATCTTGTGGCCAAATAGTATAATGCACCAAAATTGCTTTTTATTTAATAAAAATCCCCACACTGACTGATATAATTAACTATTCCCCTCCCACACCCTCCCATAATACCCAAACTTTTTTTTTTTATTTATAAAAGGGGGAAAAAATTACATTAAAAAAAAAAAAATATATATATATATAAAGTAGTTACCTTAGGGACTGAACTTTTTAAAAATTTATGTCAAGGAAGTATATTACTATTAACCCATTCGCGTTCCGTCGTTTTCACTTGAGAAATGTTCACCTCCCATTCATTAGCCTTTAACTTTATCACTACTTATCACAATGAACTGATCTATATCTTGTTTTTTTCCGCCACCAATTAGGCTTTCTTTGGGGGGTACATTTTGCTAAGAGCCACTTTACTGTAAATGCATTTTAACAGTAAGAATAAGAAAAACACGGAAAAAAATCATTTCTCAGTTTTCAGCCATTATAGTTTTAAAATAATGCATGCCTCCATAATTAAAACTCACGTATTGTATTTGCCCATATGTCCCGGTTATTACACCGTTAAAATGATGTCCCTATCACAATGTATGGCGACAATATTTTATTTGGAAATAAAGGTGCATTTTTTCCGTTTTGCATCTATCACTATTTACAAGTTTAAAATAAAAAAATATAGAAATATTTCATCATTACATTGATATATAAAAAGTTTAGACCCTTAGGTAAATATTTACATGTTTTTTTTATTGTAATGGTTTTGTTTTTTTATATTAAACATTTTATTTGGGTATTTTTGGGAGGGTGGGATGTAAACTATAGTTTTATAATGTAATTGTGTGTTTTTAATTTTTTTAACTTTTAGTTGTAGTTTTACTTTTTGGCCACAAGATGGCGGCCATGAGTTTGTTTACATGACGTCACTAAGCGTAACACACGCTTAGAGTGACACAGGGGGGAGGCAACGGCCAGAAAAAGCACAGCTTCCGAGAGAAGCTGTCGCTTTTTCAGCGGGGGAGAGGAATCAGTGATCGGGCACCATAGCCCAATACATTGATTCCGTGGCTACCGAATCCGCGGCCGGGAGTGCGCGTGCGCGATCGGCCGCGGGAGCGTGCGGTAGCACGCATGGTTCCTGGACGTAGTTTCTACGTCCAGGAACCAAAATAGGTTAATTTTTAATTTATGGGCTTGTAATTAGTGATGGACGCAAAACTGAAAAAATGCACCTTTATTTCCAAATGAACTATTGGCGCCATACATTGTACTAGGGGGATTATTTAAACGTTGCAATAACCGGGACAAAAGGGCACATAAAATGTGTGGCTTTTATCTACAGTAGAAGGTTTTATTTTAACACTATAATGGTCAAAAACTGAAAAATAATGCATTTTATAAATTTTTTTTATTATTATTCATGTTAGACTGCATTTAGGATAAAATAATTCTTGGCATACTGTAACTCCCAAAGAAAGCCTAATTGGTGGCAAGAAAAACAAGATATAGATCATTACGCTGTGATTAGTAGTGATTAAGTTATTGGAAAAAGAAAGGGAGGAGCGCTGACAGGTGAAAATTGCTCTGGTCCACAAGAGGAAAAATGCCTCAGGTGTCAAGTGGTTAAATCATTTATAAATAAACAATGTAAAAAAAAATCAGTTTTATTATAGCATTATTTTCTTGTATATTATCTTTAAAGCATTTGAAATTGTGTCACATTATACTGGCTGCAGCTTCCTGTAAAATAACTCAGCTTCAGCATGAGAAACTCAAGAGGAACAGAGTTCAGTTTGAACACTAAGTGGGTAAAACAGAAAAAGAGACTCAAAGCAAAAGCTGCTCATCTCATCCCCGAGTTTCCTGCTGGCATATAGCAAACCTGTATTTCATTAGTTCCTTTGTAAAAACAAAAGGCCTAATTTACCAAAGACAATTACACATCATACAGAATGGCTATTAACCACTTCACCACTGAGGGGTTTTACCCCCTGAGCACCAGAGCAATTTTCACCTTTCAGCGCTCCTTCCATTCATTCGTCTATAACTTTATTATTACTTATCGCAATGAAATGAACTATATCTTGTTTTTTTCGCCACCAATTAGGCTTTCTTTAGGTGGGACATTATGCCAAGAATTATTTTTTTCTAAATGTGTTTTAATGGGAAAATAGGAAAAATGTGGGGAAAAAAATAATTATTTTTCAGTTTTCGCCCATTATAGTTTTTAAATAATGCATGCTACTGTAATTAAAACCCATGAAACGTATTTGCCCTTTTGTCCCGGTTATAAAACCATTTAAATTATGTCCCTATCACAATGTTTGGCGCCAATATTTTATTTGGAAATAAAGGTGCATTTTTTTCAGTTTTGCGTCCATCCCTAATTACAAGCCCATAGTTTATAAAGTAACAGTGTTATACCCTCTTGACATAAATATTTAAAAAGTTCAGTCCCTAAGGTAACTATTTATGTATTTTTTTTAATTGTAAATTTTTTAATTTTTTTTTAATTACAAAAAAAAAAAAAAATGGGGAGTGTGGGAGGTAATGAGTTAATTTTATGTGTAAAAGTCATTTATTTGTATGTGAAAAATGTGTAGGGTGTAGTTTACTATTTGGCCACAAGATGGCCACAGTAACTTTTTGTTTTAATGCGACCTCCAAGCTTCCTTCCGGAAGCTTGGAGGAAGAATACGGAGGCTGGACACGTGAGTTTTTTCTCACAATGATCGTGCTGCCCATAGGAGAGCAGCTGATCATTGCGGGGCTTAGATCAACGAACGGGAATGGATTTTCCCGTTCATTGATCTCTGGGCGAGCGGGCGGCGGCGGTTTTACTAGCGGCGGGCGGCGTGTTTACGAGCGGGAGCGCGGGCAGCGTCGGGAACGCGGAAAGTACGTGTTTCTCCGTCCCTGGTTTTTAAAGGATGGAAAAAGGGGCGGAGAAATACGTACGCGCGGGGGTAAAGTGGTTAAAACCATTTGAAATTCGAACCCGGTTTTCAGCATTTAAAAGTAAAATTCCGCTTTCACTAAATAATTGCTATAATCATATATTAGGGCTAGAAGTCTTCCTATAATTTAATGTTACTAAAAATGATCTTTCCATTACATTTTACAGCCAGTTGTCAACGTCTAATTAGAAGTTGACACATTAGCCATTACTCTGAGAGAAGCGGGTGCTCTTTATGGCAACAGGGATAAGTGAAATACTTTGTCCTTTAAAATGATGTAGCTCATGTCACTTTAGCCTAGGCTGGAGAACAGGAAATAAGGGAGTACAGGTTGTTCCCAACTTACAGATTCTGGACTGGGAGGATTTAAGTCGAGTCATGTATAATACAAGTAACTTGTCTATACATCTTATCTAAAGTTTAGATTTACACAGCAAATCTTGCTGCAAATGGCTTCAACAGTTTATGATTTATTCATGTGATACGAGGGCAGCCATGTTCTGTTTGTCACATTACACAGGCAAGCTGATCTGCATCTCCAGCCCTTTACGCCCCTCTCCTCCTCCCCTCTGCCTCTGAAAATCTCTGGTTAGTAACCTCCTCCTCCTGCCCAGACTGAGCTCCCATAAGTCCTTGCTACTAAAGCTCAAAGTGCCAAGGCTCTCTGGAGAAGCTGTGGGAGAGGCTTTTTTAGTTTATAGGGAATTATAGCATTAAAAAAATAACAAAAAAAGTATTTGGCTTGAGGAATGCCCTATAAACTATATGAAAGGAACACAATTATGCAATGAGTAAAAGTTTATCTTGGATCCACTTTAAATGAAGAAACAACAAAGAACAACCCCATTTGGAGATGGACTAGTCCAAAACCTATTGTAAGTTGCAGTTACATTGGGAAAAAGTAATTTATGGCACATTTTTACTATAATTAAACAAAAAACAAACAAAAAAGTACATTTTATATGCATTTTACATTTTTTTCACAATAGTTATCCTTTTAAAACGGGATTGTCACCATAAAAATCAATTTCAACAGCAACTGGTCTGAGTGTATTGAGTGATAAAGATGCTAATCCTGCCTTCAAAACTTTTTCTGCTGGTATGGTTTGGAGTTATCACAAACCTTAGGAGCACTGGCCCTTTAATAGCCATTGCCAAAAAGTTGCATGCTGGGGGATCTTTTTATCTATAATATATTCCTCCTCTTCCCTTTTTTTCCCCTTCCTTCTAATGACATAAGACAGTGCACTTCCTAGTATAGACCTCAGTGGGAGTGTCTGAAGACTCTGGGAGGAGGGCGGGAAACGAATACACAATTAGCAAAAACAGAAAAAAAAGTGAGGGAGGAAATGTCAGGAGGTGAAGGGTAAAAAAAAAATTGAAACTGCCTAGAATAGGATTCTCTGCTTTTCCTTTATAAAATTCACAGGAATCATAACATGGTCATTGCTACACCTCTGTTATGTAAGTAGAACTAGTATTTATCTACTTGTATATGTGTTTTTTATTTCTAGGTTAGCATGGGTGTCACTTGTTTTTTAAGGCAGTCAGATTTGTTTCCGCCTAGAAAATTGAGCTGTGTTATACAGGAAATGCTGAACAGCATTTATACAGCATTTATAAATTCAGTAAAAGTGAAATAATGAAAACTTGGTAAGTTGCCAAGTTCAAACATAAATGCTCTGGATCAAATTCTGAAAAACCAACAACATATTTTGTATGTAGGACTGCTTTACACAAGTAAATCTGAAAGGTTACCAAGCACCAGGTGGATTAAAAGTAGTGTGAGCAACAGCTGCCGTTAACATGCTCTTTATGACATGTTCTGAAGTAGTCAGTTGAAAAAACGAGAAAAAAAAAGTATTCTTTGCTGTTCTTTCATAAAGAGCTTGCTGTCACGCACCTTCTCCGTGAACACAAGAGGTGAACGAGTGAGAGGCAGGTGAGACAGCTGCAACATAGGCAAATTATGAGCAGTTAACCTGTGCTGAAAGTGACTGGGTGAAGATTTTACAAACAAGCAAGTTGAGGCCTGGTTTACTAGAGGAAGAGTTTTATTTTTGGTTGTACTCCAGACACACTTCAATTTCACTCAATTTTGTCCAGACGTGCTTCAAACTGAGAGCAAGCTGGTGCCACTGAATAGGACTGCTGTCTCATTTTGATCACTGTACACAAGAGAAGGTTCAAGGAACAAAATATATAAAAAAGCAATTATTAAATCCATTTAAAATTTTAGCACATGAAGATCTACCCTTAGTTTACACCTGGTCTCTACATACTATCCCTCCATCAGTAATGTGATCTGAAGTCCAGGGCCAGCATACCATAGAAGCAGCCTGGGCAACAACCCCAGTGAGTTTCTATACTGCTAAAAACTTTGCAGGGCTCCGAGGAAGGTGGAGGGGTGGTGGCATCCTGCTTGGGGGGAGGGGGGCCCTGGTGGTTGGGGGGGGAATTTGACAGCCATAAAGGGGCTCCGAAAGCCACTGGGAAGGGGGGGGGGGGGGGGGATTCTCTCAGGGGGCACCATAGGTTACTTTTGCTCGGGGACCCATTGTAATTAGAACCCGACCTGCTAGATACATGCAAACCGTACACACTGCTGTGACAAGAAAAAAATACATATATCCAGGCACATCGCCTCTAGTTAGGACATTAAATAAGTTATTAAGGAAAGGGAGGTGCTGAAGGAGGTGTGGCCAGAAAACAGCAAAAATGTATTAACCCTTCACACTCTCGCATGCAAATGTTCAAACAAATGCATTCACAGATTCACTCATCCAGGCACCACTGTTATCCCTACAGCCAAGTTAAAAGCCGGGGTCTTAGTTCACAGAAGAATGCATTCTTATGCTTTGTCACCTATACTGCGCAGAAGTACCCAGGTAAACATAGGTGTCCTAACTCTGGCCCTGTAACATGCATAGTGCAGACATGCAAACATTCATTGCATCAAACCTATCTAGGCATTAGGAGCACACATCCGGACGTCCTCTCCTGGGACAGATAGCGCATCTTACCAATCGCACAAGGGAGCTAACGTAATGTATCCATGCGCACCAAGCACATACACCAGCATAAGCGGTGTGCATGCTGACAGAAAAACACATACAGGGGAAGGAGGGAGTGCACTGAATTAAAACCCTAGCCACAGGGGTCAGTAACAAGAAAAAAAACACATATATCCTATAGATTTTTGCTGTTTTCTGGCCACACCCTCTTCAGCACCTCCCTTTCCTTAATAACTTATTTAATGTCCTAACTAGAGGTGATGTGCCTGGATATATGTGTTTTTTTCTTGTTACTGACCCCTGTGGCTAGGGTTTTAATTCAGTGCACTCTCTCCTTCCCCTGTATGTGTTTTTTGTCAGCATGCACACAGCTTATGCATCTGCTGTTCCAAAAGACTTTATCCTGTTACACATATCCAATTTTGATTGGCTAATCACTGGCCAATTTTACCACCTCCTTGTAGTATGATGGCCAACAGATTTTAAATACTATGAACAGATTCAGTAGGCATGCTCTCATACTGCACAGATTAGGTAAAATTGTCCAATCAATGTCCAATTAAAATTGGGTGTGTATACCAGGCTTTTGCAAAACAGCTCAGTTTGGATCTAGAGACAGTGACTAGCCATAGTGGTGAATGAAGTTGCACAGAAACCTAAGGCCAAACTCAAATCAGAAAACAAAAATATTACTACCTCACAGCTTCTAGCTAGATCTCAATTCTTCCACCTTGTCACAATGGTAGAATTTATCACTTCATATGTGATAGGCTAAGTTCAACTTTTCAGTAGAGCCATCATTGATCAGTTCTACGAACACCACAATTATTCTGTTCTTTGCAACCAACTACCATAAACTGGGAGAAAACTAGATCCACTAGGGTGGTTTATTTTAGTAAATTAGGTAATTCAAAAGTATTTATTGCTTTTTATTGTATTTATTTTCATATCCTACATGTTTTGATATTCATAATCATTTATGCCCATTGGCAAGCTACATGGTTTCCTCTATTATTGAGGTTTTATTATTAAAGGCTATATTTCATTATTTTCCTCCACCTAGCGCTTCTGATAATTTTATACATTTATTTTAGTAAATATTAGCCAAGTGGCTAATATATTAGCTAAGTGGCTAACACTTACCCAAGACAATACTTTTGCACAGCACTAATCAGAGTCCCTATGCCAGTTCATGTTTTGTGGCAATTCACACATAATCCTCTGCACAGAGTTTGCATGTTATCCCTGTGTCTGTGTGTGTTTCCTCCAGCCACTCCAGATTCCTCCCACATCCCGAAAACTTACGAAAAAAATGAATTGACTTCCACCTAAAAATTGGCCCTAGACTACGATGGACATGTGACTGTAGTAGGGATATGATTGTGAGCTCTTTTGAGGGACAGTTAAAAAGACTATATATACTCTGCAATGCGCTGCAGAAGATGTTGGCGCTTTATAAATACTAAATAATAATAATCCACATAGCCGAGACACTAATTACCACCTCTGTGCATATGTGAGATTACCTGCAAAACATGCACTGTTGAAGGGTCATGAGAGCAGGTTTGGAAAACACTGCCATACACAGTCTTGATCCTAACATCCAATCCTTGCAACTAATCCTAGCCCAAAAATTAGCAAAACCTTCTAGTATCTGTAGTTCCAAAAGATTATACAGAATGGCGCCATGCAGAGATCATCCAAGGCTAAATTCAATTGGCTCAGAAAAACAAATGTGACTTTCTCACAACTAAACACTAACAAGTCAATCACCCTGTTTGGACTTGACAGATGTTTACCGTTGTTGATTTCTCAGCTAAGTAAAATATAAATGGGCAGTGTGGTTAAAGCAAGCAGCTTAGCTGCCCACAAATCGGTGAACCTTTCAGGGAACACAGGATAAGAAGACCAACACTGTGGTGTGTACTTCAGATTCTGTGCCAGGCAGTGCTGTGGGGACCAGGTTTCCAGTACTGCATGACTACATAAACTGGAAGGCTCAACAGTTTGGTTTATACTGGCATAGGCATCATTTCAAAATTGCAGCTGGTTTAGTAAACAAACCTGCTGAAGCAGTCTGACAAGAAATGTAATGGGCATGTCTCTCATTTAACTGGAGGTCACTGCTTTAACATAGGCTGTTTACTAACGTCAACCTCAGAGCTTACTCCGCGCTTCACAATAATTCCCAACCTGAAATGGGTAAACAGGGGGGCGGGGGGTAAAAACGACAAATTCAACAGTTGACAGTATACCAACCTAATTGCCACATATATTCAGGAGTGACTCTTAAAAGACCACTATTGCGAAAAAAATGTAAAATTTAAAACAATGTAATAACATTCAAATAAAAAGTACATTTCTTCCATAGTAAAATGAGCCATAAATTACTTTTCTCTTATGTACCTGTCACTCACAGTAGGTAGTAGAAAGTTTGACATAAACAACAGGTTTTGGGCTAGTCCATCTTCATGGAGGATTCTCAGCATGACGGCCTTTGTTCTTAATAAAGACTATCTGAAAAGGATTTATACAAAGATGCAGGCTAGCCTCCCTGCTCGATTCACACTTTTTTGGCAGTTGGATGAAGCAACTTCCATTCGCTAAGTGCTTTTAAAGGTAAAGAAACCCCTGAGAATCCCCCATGAGGAGATGGGCTAGTCCAAAACCTGTCGGTTCTGTCAAATTTCTACTTCCTACTGTAATTGAAAGCAACATAGGAGAAAAGTAATTTAGGTCTCATTTTACTCTGACATAAATGCACTTCTTATTTCAATGCCTTTACATGCATTTTAAATTTTACGATTTTCGTGATAGTAGTCATTTAAAAGGACAACTAAAGTTAGAGGTATATATAGGCTGCCATATTCTTTTCCTTTTAAAGTGTACCAGAGCTTAATGAATCAAAAAGATTTATACATACCTGGGGCTTCCTCCAGCCCCATATGCACGGATCGCTCCCATGCCGCCGTGTTTTGCTGCCCGCAGCTTTGGGAACCGGGTCCCCGCACTTCCATCAGTTGGCTCCAGTCTACGCAAGAGAAGTGCACCCTCTACGTATCTCTCCAGCGGCTGCTGGAGAGATATGCAAAGAGCGCACTTATCTTATGTCAGGCTGGAACCAACTGACGGAAGTGCGGAGACCCGGTTCCCGAAGCTGCAGGCAGCAGAGGACGGCAGCATGGGAGCGATCCGTGCATATGGGGCTGGAAGAAGCCCCAGGTATGTATAAATCTTTTTATTTCATTCAGCTCTGAGTACCTTTAAGCAATACCAGTTGCCTGGTTATCCTGCTGATCCTCTGCCTCTAATACTTTTAGCCATTGACCCTGAACATGCATGCAGCTGATTAGGCGTTTCTGACATTTTTTCAAATCTGTCAATATTAGCTGCATGCTTGTTTCTGGTGTGATTCAGATACTATTGCAGTCTCCTGATTATTCTAGCTAATAATACAGTTATCTTGCATTCTTGATTTTGTCTCCCTGAAGAGATGTTCTGCTACTTGGCACAGTGTGACTGACACTTGTGTGATCTGATCAGTACTCTTTGCTCCTCCTGCCCAGTGATCACGACAGAAAATAAATACAGAAGTAATGATCAGACTTAAAGTGCCCAAAGTTAAAGGATAACTGAAGTGAGAGGGATATGGAGGCTGCCATATTTATTTCCCTTTAAGCAATACCAGTTGCCTGGCTATCCTGCTGGCAAACATGTAAAAAAGGTGCCAGGAAAGAAGTGTGCAGGGGATTGCCACTAGTAAAATTTCACTAAAAACTTAGCAATATTTTACTATTAAAATTTGATAATAAAATATCAGTAATATTTACCGATATTTTACTATGGCTAAACCTAACCCTACTCTCACACAAAACCCTTCCCTGGTGGTGCTTAACCCTAGGACCCACTCTGGTGGTGCCTAACCCTAAGACCCACCAGTGGTGCCTAACCTCCCCTGGTGGCATCTAACCCTAAATCCCCCTCCTAAAGCTACCCCCCCTTTCACAAATCCATGATATGTGGCCGTGAAAGTAAATTTCGGCGCATGGGTGTTGTCCCATTAGCAGCAAGAGGGAGCAATTTCCGCAGACAGGCTTGCGGGGAAAAAAAATTGGCTTGTGGAAAACTAGCAGCAATTTTTGTGTGTGTCATGGTTACAAAAAAGTAGGGGGAGCCAACAACCAAAACTATAAATGGGAAAATTTAAATTGCTGCCATTCTTACACTCAACGGCAAGGTTCTCAAACTTCGCACAGTTGGGCACTGGGCGATTGGGATTAATATTTAGGAAAGTGGGTGGAGCTTAGAACAGCCAATCAAATTTCACCTATTAATTTTCAAAGGGAATATTTAAATTGTCATTCTTACACTGTTAATGGCAGAGGCCTCAAACCTGCTACAGTCGATCATTGGGTGACTGGTGTTCAAACTCTGTGAAAGGGGCAGAGCCACAAACAGCCAATCAGATTTGTTTGATTGATTGTAATGGGAATCTTTGCACTGCTTCCATTTTTACATTATTTATGCCAAGAACCTCCAAGCTCACAAACTTGGTCATTGACTGTGTTAAGTTTAGAAAAAAATGGCCAGACCAGGGCTGTCGAGTAATTTTGGGTACCTGGAGTCAGAGTTGAAATTGGTGGTTTCAATAAACTGAGGAGTCAAAGTCGCATGATTTTTAAACCAAATCCATAGCCTTTGTAAAAATTAGACTAAGGAGTCGGAGTAATTTTGGGTACCTGGAGTCGGTAGTTTCATAAACTGAGGAGACAGATGATTTTTGTACCAACTCCACAGTCCTGCCAGACCCAACAACAACCAAATACATACATTGGCAAAGCTGGGTCTTCAGCGAATATTAAATAAACCTAGTCTCAATTTTTGTGTATAGACCAGAACCTCAAGGGTGTGGAAACCTTTGATCAAGGCTATATGGATGCTTTCACTTGATATTTTATGAGACTAAAAAAAAACAAAAATGTGTGATAATAAATAGCTTTACCCAACCAGTTAATATGAGTGAAAAATAAAATGTTGGGCATGGCCAATCATAATTTCTAAGGAAAAGAAAACAAGGCCAATACTTCACAAATTATGGCAGGTTATGTGAATTTAAGACAACTGTAGCTAGTTTGTACTGTTTTAGGCAAACTTCATTACATCACATGTTTTCATCAGCAAGTCCTGTACCTACTGGTAAACAAAGCACATCTGCTTAACCTGCCCTCGTCTCTAGGTGAACACAGGATTATCATGCAGTTTCCAGACTGTTCCATCTGTACATGGCGGTTGTTCCAAAACCAATTTCGAGAGAAGGATGACAGAACTGATGAGGCTGCAGGCAACACTTGCACTGCATTTGCCAACTGGCAGTGCTGCTGATCTACAAAGCACTCAGTTTCTCTAGGGAACTGAAACAACATTCACTTCAGACACGCTGGCCTATATTTAAAAAGCAAATAGCACTCTGCAAGTGAAGGAGACATTCAAAGCCAATCAAGAATACACTTTTACTGCTCTACAATCACTAAATTACTGAAAGCTGTGCTGTTATTAGTTGCTTGTTCACCACAGCAGACCACAAATGGCAGTCTGCTTTAAAGAATCAGAAGAAAGGTCCACACAGAGTCTTATTGGGAACAACATCAGTTTATTGTCCCATTGCCCACACAAACAACATCAATTCGGCTAAAACGACAATCACTTCGGGGCCTGGCAGGTCCCCTTTATTAAGGCATAAGCAGACAAACCGTATAACGTTATACGTTTTGTCTGCTTATGCCTTGATAAAAGGGACCTGCCAGGCGCCTAAACGATCGCCGGTTTAGCCGACTTGATGTTATTTGTGTGTGCAATGGGACAATAAACGGAGGTTGGTCCCAATAAGACTGTGCGGACCTTTCTTCTGATTCTTGGATGTATGCTACTTGGCTCCAGCACCACTCCAAAATAGGTGTGCGGTTATTTTTGATTGCAGTCTGCTTTAAAGGTCACCAGCAAGTAAGTGCACTTTCCCTCTCTGTATCACACCCACTCCGAGCCATTCCATTGTGTGCTGAGCCATCGCCCTTCCATGTACGCCTAAGCTGCATACACATCCAAATGTAGGATTTAAAAGTTATTCATTTTTTGTAATGGGCAAATATGTTTTTCTCCTGTCAAGCTGCCTCATTCATGCCTAAGTAGTGTATCTTTGGGTGAAGGTCCATATTTATTTATTTTTCTAATGCCTACACAGTTTTTTGGTTACAGGTGTTTAACCACTTCAACACTAAGGGGTTTTTACCTTTACAAACCAGAGCAATCTTCACCTCCTTCCGTTCATTCGCCAATAAGGTTATTACTACTTATCACATCGAAAAGATCTACCTTTTTTTTTGTGATGCGTCAGTCTCTGTGGGTACGCATGAGTGCATGGCAGTGCCGGCAGTTGCAAGCAACGCATGAAAACATCCTGTTGCCATTAACAGGGTAAAACAGGAAGTTTTAATGTGGTGCGTTGCCATTAAGTGGTTAATAGTGCATAATTTTAAAAATTATTACGCATAAAAAGAAGGTTTGTAGACTTTGCTAACTAAAAAGGTAAATACCCGCAAAACCAATTCAAAGAATCTCCATTAGTATTGGTCATGTCTATAACTCATGGAAAGCATATGATTTGCTTAATCAGCTGATGGATTAGCAAAGCTCTGCTTTAGCACATGATCATGACTAGCAAATCAGAGACTTTCATATCCATCACCTGACCAACCTGATCACATGCTTCTCTAGTTCTCCTGGACATGACCATCACTAGATCATATCTTTGTCCACCAAAGTTCATCAAAAACAAACTAAACCCCCTGGCAAGGATGTCCAGATTATGCAGATCTAGGCACAGTGCCCTAGTGCCCTTGTGTCAGATGTAAACAATGGTGTCATCTATTCTGCTGTCTTACAATGCCATACAATGCTGCTACTTCCCATAGAGCAGTGGGGCATGACCTCCTGCTCTACCATTTAGCCCAGATTACCTGCTTCAAACTGATCAGAGCTCCTATTCACTAGTGCTAGGCAGCATGGCAACTAGTGTTGGTCTGTGGGCAGATGGGCAGCTCTGACAAGCCAGAAGCAGTAGAAGTGCTTTGGTTAGAGCCCATAAAAAGGAATCCACACAAAAAAAAAAAAAAAAAAAAAAAAAAAAAAAACACTGACCATATTGCATTCACAGCATTAAAAATAGAGAATATAAATATACTACCTAGCTACCCCACCACCATTGTTTAAAAAGTTGATTGCTACATCAAAGTCGGGGTACCACAATCTTTAAAAATGGTATGACATGCAGCAGGGTGGTGCTGTCCATTTTTGTGGACAGGTGCTGCCCAAAGACCAGACTATATGACTATAAAGTGCCTGTACACTTATAGATTTTCCCCGTTTATTCCCACTAGATTTTATTAACAGTGGTCGAATATGGAATATCTACACCCCAACATGTCATGTGGATCAAAATTTCAAAAGACTTTCAGTGAAAATCGATTGAAAAGATACATCAGAATTAACAGGTGCGGGACAGGAGTGCCAGTAGATCAATGGTCCATAGTTTTTGCACGCATTGTGTGGTGCAACCCTGCGGTTCATGCTGAAATCTATTCAATACCTATCCGTATTGTGTTAAAGTAATAGATCCCTCATTAATAAGATTCATTTTAGAGTAGGATCTATCTTTTTGCCACATTGAGTGGCAATCTATAAGATCTAGAGCAGGGATGGGCAAACTTGGCCTCCAGCTGTTAATGAACTACAAATCCCACAATGCATTTGCCTTTATGAGTCATGACTGTGGCTGTCAGACTCCTGCAATGCATTGTGGGACTTGTAGTTCCTCAACAGCTAGAGGGCCAAGTTTGCCCAGACCTGATCTAGACTGGAGGTCTTGAATAAAGTAAACTTAAAAAGAAAAATCAGTGAAAACCAGTTTTGTCTATATTCCTAATACTAAATAGAACTTTCCTTGAATAACATTGTCTTACTTTGTATTTAAATGTTAAAATCTACTTAAGAATTAATAAGAAAAAAGAAAAACCACATCCTGCCTGCAAATAGAATCCACATTTGACAGTGTTTGGATGTATGCATTTCATGATACATGCCACTTTGTGTAGCGGTTTATATCCCCTAAAAATAAATGAGACTTCCAGGATATAAGAGCACCACAACAGGTGGCAAACACCACGACAGGAAGATCTCAGGCAATGCAGACTGCACAGGGTAAATGTGAAGGAGTATATATCAGTCTGTAGCACAGCAGAAAAGAGCATTTCGCAAAAGAACATTGTGGGCCATTAACAAGCCGTCACCTTGCCATCCTTCACAAAATATGTACAGCGGAAACAGAAAAATATGCAGGGTAAAGGAGGAACCACCTGTCCCGTCCCTTGTCCTCAGACACCTGCTGCTACACAGAGAAGGGAAAAAGACATTCAGAAACGTAAATACAAGATTCAAATGTATCAAAGGGCAGCACCTCATTTTCAACCATTCCAAGGAAAAGAAACTCATGAAAAACAAAAAAAGGTAGAAGCCATAGAGAACAGTTTGTACTGGAAACCAAATAAGTGTCCAGGGTAACCTCATTTATTTCTACACAAACATAAACTGCTTGCTTGTCCAGTCATTTTCATGGGCAATTTGATCATAGAGTACTTAAAAGCATGAAACTCAGAGTGCAATGTAATACAGTTCCCAGAACAGAGAAAACAGGATAAAGATTGAAAGGCACACAAGATAAACAAATACTAAACAGCAAAATCAACTAAACCTTTAAAGTTAAAATGTAAAGAAAAAAAATATAAAAAATAGATACATCTCACAGTAGAGAAGCCTTTGTATACCCTCTAGCAACCCCATCGTTCCCTCTGAGCATATTCGACAAAAACTTGATGGATATACTCCCATGGCCACGCTCCTTTTAATGGATGGGAGCGCAGCTGCGACAAGGAAGAGAGGTCTGGCCACCAGCGGTCAAGGAGGATGTGGGAAGCCTCTAGAGCAGTGAATGTATTAGTATGCCGCCGGTGTGTAGAGTGCAGGGTGAGTCGGCTGACTGTTCTGCCTGCCGCCCCTTAAATACTAATCCCCCTCTAAGTTGTAGCAACAAGAGGGGTATGTAATTCCTGGGTCTGGCGATAGCCGGATTCCCGAATTAACCTTCTGCGTGGCGCATAGCATAGCACTAGCGCTATGGGGGAGCCCAGCTTTAGCGCTCAGCACAGGGCACCTGGAAATGACCCGTGTCAACCTCAATGCAAGGGGCATACACCTAAAACCTAGTTTTATGCTGGGTACACACTGAGATTTTCTAGCCGATTTACTGTCGTAACAATTATTTCCAACATGTCCGATTTGCTTTTCGATTGATTTCCGAGCATTTTCCAATCGATTTCCGATAACTTTAATAGAAATTGATCTGAAAATGCTTGGTAATCAATTGGAAAGCAAATCTGACATGTTGGAAATAATCGATCTGGCAGTAAATCGGCCAGAAAATCTCAGTGTGTACCCAGCATAAGTCTCAGTCAAATTGTTTATGAATATTTAACATTTATTGAACAGTCTCAAATAAAATGACATAACTATAGTAACCATGGGGGGCTTGCTCCTCCCCATCTGCAGAGTAGCACAGTGGAGCAGTTTAGTATTTACCTGATCTAGCACTGCTTTGGGACTTTTCTGGCCTTCTTGACAGCCACACATGCTATGCTGCATCCATTGGCATAGCTAAGGAGCTATGGGCCCCAGTGTAAGTTTTACATGGGGCCCCCCCATGCACTATACACAACAATTGATACGGCACACCAAAACCTGCCAAGGACAACCAGAGTGTCAGAGGTGCCAGAAGGGGATGGGGAACAGTGTGTTAATGATTACGGCTATTCAAAGCATCTATGGAAGTGATCATTACCAGCACAGGACCAATAGAGAGCTAACACTGTAGTTGAGGGAGGGCCCTATGGGCCCCCTCTAGCTAAGGAGCTGCAGAGTGTGCATTAGATGATATTTACATCATTATTCAGATGGGATATTTAGACATGGGAGAAGGATAGACACATCAGATTAAGACTATGAACCAATTTGTAGTTTGAAAAAATTAACCAGTAGGTGCCAATTTCTGGCTGTATGGTGCAAGAATAAAAAGACCTAACGGGGCTCTAAGAAACCTGATCGTGTTGCTTTCTATTTCCACTACTGCGATTCTGCCACGATCCGCTGGGTATACAGATTGCAGTGCGTTCGCGTTTTCCGGTGGGGAGGGGGTGGGGGGGGGGAATAGTGGAGAAAATATTTCAAAATTGCCAAATCGTGAAAAAAATGCATAGTGGTACGAATACCATGCCTATATCCTGTGGGCATACTTTTTGTAGGAGCTAAAGCACAGGAAAAATGCAGCAGGCACAATGATTGCGATCAGGAAAAGTTGCAAGACAAACAGCGCACTAATGGAAACATCCCCGTGTGGTTTCCATCATCTGAGTACATACTGTTTTGCGAACAGAATCGCATAGCAAAATGCAATCAGTCCTCATCTAGGTAACTTGGTACCTCACCTAACAACCCGCAATGCATCACTTCTGCAGTAATTGTTCAGTCACAGAAATACATCCCAAGAGTGTTTCCATATGTGCAAATGTTCTAACTTCATAAAAGAACATGCTGAATTCTAAACACAAGTCTAACAAACAACCTAAGTGGGTTACTGAGGATAGAAGCAGAAACAGAAAAACAAAAAATGATAATCAAATTTTTCTTCCTCGTAAATGAGTAACAGAAATTGTGGCTCCTATTTGAAAATACATTTTTGGCAAACAGTCAACTGAATGTCATTAATCAAGTTCTTGTGCACGTTCTTTCCATTGTGAGGAAGATAAAAGATGCAGTCTGGAACGGTGAGTTCCCAGATATTATATCAACACTAATGTACACTGCACTATCTGCTTGCTCCCACTCTTAAAACCTCAACAGCTGGACACAATTTCCACAGCATCGGCGAACGTACAAGAGGCTGGCACTTCATACAAGCACTTACAAGCAACACAATAGCTTGTATCTTAAGAGCTTTAATAACTTTCCATTTTCTAATATTCAGGCTAAAAGCTACCAGGTTTACAAGGAAAAAGTTATATCAGCGGAAGACAGGCTTTGGTAAAGGTCTCAGTCTGCCACTGCATGTTAATAGAGATGCCCCCCCCCCCCCCACAAATTTCAACTTGAGTGTTGGAGTGCAAGTAAATGCAAGGGCATGAAACGCAAAATGTATATATTTCCATGGAACTCAAACAACTGTAAACCGAATGACAGAGTAACATTAATTGGGAATAGTAACATTTACCAGATTCAAAACACAGGTAGTCCCCGGTTAACAAACGAGATAGGGACTGTAGGTTCGTTCTTAACCTGAATCTGTTCGTAAGTCAGAACATTGTGCCATTTATGTGCCCTGTACCTCCTCTGTGCCTCCAGTGTCCCACTCTGTCACCTCTGCCCTTTGTACTTGTTTATAAAAGTTTAAAAGCCATTTTTTCTTAGATTTTTTGAAAACTCGATTCTCTCAAAATCTATAAATCCAATTTGATTTTTTTTACTTGTTCCTATGGAAACAGAGAATCCATGCTGTTCTTATCGGCGGGTCATTCGTAAGAAAGGGCGTTCGTAAGTCGGGGACTACCTGTACTACAAAAAAACTGATGCAAATAAGCAAAGTATTTGCTAATTTAAAGCAATACAACATAAAAATACAGCAATTCACAATACAAGGCCACGGTGGATTACCACTGATGCAATGAACAAATCAAGTATGCACATTACACAGCATTAAGAGACAAGGGGGGAAGAGAGCCAATTGGCCTTACATTCTAATGTGTTAAGGGATAGGACAAATCGGTGATTGGAAGTTGTGTATGAAATGGTAAAGTGGTGGTCAGAAGCCAAAGTCTCCTAAGTTAGAGTACGCTTGCCTGAAAAGGCAAGTTTAGTGTGCCTAAAAAAAGGCTAAGTGTGGGTGAGTGGTGGATGTGTTGAAGGAGGGAGTTCCAGAGCAGGAGAGAGGATCCAGAGACGTCTTGTATGTGGGAGTGAGAAGAGGTGACCAAAGAGGAAGACCAGAGAGGAGGACAAGAGATTGTTATTTGTAGAACAGAGATTGTGTGTAGGATGGTATTTGGAAATAAGTTTATTCAAACAAGAAGCCTATAAGACTATAGCTTTTAATCCTAGCTTTAATTTCTTGGAAGAGATGGCGGCTAAGATGAAAAGCTTACTAAGTCTTGAAAGCTGACTCTGTAAATTTGATAACTACACTTTAAAAAGTGAGCCTTTAGCATACCAGAGTATAAAAAAAATAGAACTAACGATTAAAAAAATATGTAGTTTGCCTTTGGAGAGAGGAACTACATGTAAAAACTGTTTTAAGCAATTGGAAGTGTTAATGTCAGGCGTGTGAGCTGGAGTGGTGTTCTGCTTAGCATAGCATCATGACATTAAGTCACTTTACAGATATGTTTTTGAAAATATGAATGGGATTGCAAACAAGACAACAGCCTTCCAGTAGCAGGTACATTAGGCATAACTTACAGATGAATTTCCAGGCAGCTGGATGTCCCAGGGTCTGCTTGGGAAACAGCAGTCAGCTAGTTGGCTTTTCCTTGGCTGATGGGTTATGTATTTGCCTGTAATGGACATTCTACTCCTCATCAGTATCAATCCCTCGCTCTTTCAATAACATACATCCTAAGCTGAACTCAGCCTGTATGTAAGGCTTTAGCATGTTGACCACCATTAAATATCTACAGGTAACTTGATCCAAAAGTCAAACCTTCCTTCAATGTGCCAAGCAGATTAGGGATTTTCCCTGGTCTGCAATTTGCTGAACTTGGTGGTCGATGAGCAATGTGCAAGGATACAGGCTCTATAATGTAAATCCAACAGGTACATCTTCAATAGTACTAACTAATTGGGAACCAATTTTGCCTAATCGCAAACAATGGACCTGCTGCATTTTTTGCGTAAAAAAGTATAGTGCAGGAAAATCACAAAGTAATCATGGTGCTGCGCAATTTTCTTGCAGTCCAGCAATTTTAAAATGTTTGCCATGTTTTCCCCCCGTTCTCTGTTGGAAAATGCAAATGCAATTGTGCTGTGAACGCCACCTGAACCTCCGATAACTGCGTGGCAACATGTGTGTGTTTATAGGTAAAATTGCAATCACCCTTAGGCAGAACTTCAAGCTACATAAACAACTGAAATACAGCTCTGCTTTTATACCCGGTAACACTGTGCAGATGCCAGGGGACTCTTGGCACTTCAAGGAAGCTTATAGTTGAAGAAATATACACACTGGCACTAATGACTTCCCTTTAAGCTGCTAGCGCATTGGCTTCTATGCCAATTCTCTACCCTTAGATTTAAAATTACTATCCCATGATGAGAATGCAGATCAAGTGTCCTGACTTAATTGAGTACTTGTTCCAAGTCATTAACTCCTCTGAGCAAGTATTCCTCATCAGTATGTGAAAGCACAGAGGTTCCAAACAACAGTTTAGCAGTCAGGTAGTGAGGATTATTTTATTTTCTTAAAGTGTAGGAATGGTATTGTCCACATTTCTCATAGCACAGGTTTCCTGTAACTCTTTCTTGCCACAAGTGACCAACACAACTGGTGTCACCTTGCAGTTCAACTGCCAATAACTTTCTACTCACAGAGCCTTTCCACAAATGTCTGCACTACATCAATGGCATAAGTACCAATACAGTTTACCACACGTATGTTAATATGCCTTTTGTGCCACATGTATTTAGCCTTAAAGAGAACCTGTGCTAAAAACAGCTTTGAATATATTGCACACGTAGCATTATAGTTAGAAAATACAACAAATACTACCTAGCTAAACCTCGCCCAATTAAAATTTCTGATAAGTGGGTTGCTGTATAAAATTCAGGCTACCACCATTTTAAAAAGGCAAATGTAAAAGGTAAACACTCAAATTGAAGGCAAATTTCTGCATTTGTAACTCTAGGAGCCTCCTAAAAAGGTGCTCAAAGAAATACTTGCAATCTTGAAACCCAGAATACCGGAGCAGTTAGAGAGATGGGGGAAAGGCTACATTACCTAATAAGATACTAAAAGGGATAAGAAAGGGGAACAACTTTGAAGAGAGAATGGACTATACAAAATGTGTAAGAAGGACATAGGTAATGACTGCACATTTTATGTCAATACAAATCGCATCTTGCTATACAATCACTAACACTCAGCACTCAATCACTCATAACAAGCTGGAACGCTAAACAACTTGAATGCAAGTTGTATTTAGTTGTAAATGGAGGATATTTGCTACCAAAATGATTTGTACACAACACATTCCAAATTAGACCCTTTCACCGGTGTTAAGATTCCCTGTAAGTCTAAAGGGTCCCTAATCTACCCACAACAGTCAACAAGCAACATTTCATGCTCATGAACCTGGGATTCACGCTGAGGCCTGTCTGGTTCTACCATTCTAGGGAACACGTACATATGCACAGGGAGCAATATACTGCACTACTCACACCATTATCTAAATGGGCTGCACTGACAAAGGAACAGGAGTGCTACAGCCTCCAGCCAGACCACAATGGCTGCTGAAATATACACACAAACTAGGAAAGCAATACTTTAAAAGGGTCCAGGATTTAAATGGGAAAGGAAGTTCTGAGGGGAGTGGTCTAATTTACATATAAAACAATCACTAACCCTCTGCACTTAAACACTCACAAGTTGGAACTCTAGTAATGGTAAAAACAACTTGAATGCAAGTTGTGTTGGAATACACTAAATAGAGGATATTCACTTATCAGTATTAGCCTGTGACAGAAATAATTGTACAGAGGAGTACTACACCTGGGTGCCAGCTGATAATGAACAAAGTATATGGTAGTCATACTGAGAGGTACCCAGCCTTCATATCTCATGAGAGGCTTTCATTCTTCAGCCAAAGTGTCAACACTAATGCTGGGAATACATGGCTCGATTCTGAGTCATTTAGATGGCTTGATACATCATTTCAGACACGTCCGATCTCCCGCCGGATCGTTTCCGCGCTCGATTCTGCATAGAGGACAATGGAAAAAGATAAGAAAAACGAGCAGAAGATAAGAGAAGCGGCAGAATTGAGCGGAAAAATTGAGCCGTGTATGCCAAGCATAAAAGATACACTTTGAATCACACCTCTTTTTATATTATTTGTACATCCTCCTAGAGTGCAGTAGTAGAAGGGCCAAGATGTGTGGAATCAAGGAGTCGGAGCAATTTTTGGGTACCTGGAGTCAGAGGTTTCATAAACTGAGGAGTCAACTGATTTTTGAGCCAACTCCACAGACCTAGTGGACACAGCGCCAGCCATCCTATATTAAGGGGTTACTCCTTTTGCAGAGCCCAATTAACAGTGGGGACAGTGGCATAAAAGAAAAAAGTAGATCTATGTTCTTGCAAGATCGAGTATGTGCTATTTGTAAATGAAGCTCGAATTATGACGGGCTGCTATAAGCAAACACTTTATCTCTCTCAAGAAGACCTATTCTAGGTTAACTGGGGACCTGCTGGAGCCTAGGGGAAGACCTCTAAATGTATGGTGATCCCTTCATCCAAACATGAAGAACTTGGGTCGTCCAGTAGAAGAAGTGGGCACTGCAAAATGAGTACAGGAAGGCAATACAAACAATTACCAGGAGCACATAGAGGAAAATAAATTATTTTATGACAAGGATCATATATGCTTGCACGCAAATGGCTGAAGTTAGCAGCCTGCTTTTGGTTTTCATTGAACATACACCACTGCAGGCTAAAGTTCTCCCTGATCTGGTCTTATTCAGCAAACCTTCTTCCAGAAATGGGTTCTGTTCTCTGAGCAGAAGCAGTGCTGCATCTCAAAATATAAATAAAACACCACACAGCTTTTCATGGCACATCACAATGTAGACTTTCTTCAGAGACACATGCAGGTAGACCATCTCCAACCACAGTAAGCAGGGGGCTGATTAGCCCTGGAAGTTGTCCCCAGAATGATATGTTGAAAGACAGTTTAACCAGCATATTCCATCTCTTAGACTGGTCAGAATCAGAATTTCTGATAAATAATTTAATAGTTTGCAGCTGATAACTTTTTATTGCACTAAAATATAAGCAGAATGGTGTGACCTTTGTTCTGGTTGAATGGCTAAATTGGTTTCTTTCTAATGGCTGGATGTCATAAAAAATACTGCCAGAGACCTGACCAGCAGCTCTCCACTGGTCTCATCCACCGCACTCATTTCTTCCAGGGATGAGATTTCACCCTCTGAATGTTCTGAGTCCGAATTCCATTTCCTCTTTTGTCCCTGCTGAGATTCGCCAACAGTTATCAATGTCTTGGGAGAGGAAGGAATAACTTTAGGTGGTAATGATTCAGGCACTGCTGAAGAGGTAGAGGGGGCAGACTCTTTATAGGATTGAAAAGTAGCTTTTATTTCTGACTTCATCCATCCCATAAGGTCTTTAAACATAGTTGGGGTTTCCTCTTTAAAGAGAATCTGCATTGTTAAAATCGCACAAAAGTAAACATACCAGTGCGTTAGGGGACATCTCCTATTACCCTCTGTCACAATTTCGCCGCTCCTCGCTGCATTAAAAGTGGTTAAAAACAGTTTTAAAAACGTTTGTTTATAAACAAACAAAATGGCCACCAAAACAGGAAGTAGGTTGATGTACAGTATGCCCACACATAGAAAATACATCCATACACAAGCAGGCAGTATACAGCCTTCCTTTTTAATCTCAAGAGATCATTTGTGTGTTTCTTTCCCCCTGCATCTCTCATGCACTGAAGTTTCAGGCTGCTCTTTTCTTCCTGCAAACAGCTTTGCCCTTGTCTGTAATTCATCAGTATGTGAAAGCCCAGCCAGCTCAGAGGACGATTTATCCAGCTTGTAAAAGATAAGAGAGAAGAGAGAAGAGAGAAGCTGCTCTAATCTAAATAACACACAGGCAGTGTGCATAGAGGGACCTGGAAGGGGGAGTTCATAGCAGAACCACAACACTGAAGAACTTGGCAGCCTTCCAGACACAGCCTGACAAGTCTGACAGGGGAAAGATACATTGATTTATTACAGAGACTGATGGTAGAAAGTGCTGCAGTTAGCCAGAACACATTAGAATAGCTTTTGGAACTTGTAGGATGATAAAAAACAGGATGCAATTTTTGTTACGGAGTCTCTTTAACCACTTTCTGAGTACAGGAATAACAAACTTTTTCCTGATGTAGTTGAAAATTTTGCTGCACATAAAGCACACTTCTTCTCTTTACGCTTTTGCTCCGTTTTTGGCAATTGCGCTGAAGAATGGCCTGATTCAGCTTTTGTTTCCTTTCCTTTAACCGGCTTGTCAGCTTTATCCAGCTTGGGCTACAAGCAAGAAAAAGAAAGGAACTAAATTACTATCTATAATAATAAAAGAGACCACAAGAAATAATGCCCACACTGTGGGACTACATACCAGACCAGCACTGGAGCTCTGCTCAGCAGATCCCTGCGGAGATATGTCTGATCCTTCCATGGTAAATGAGAGTCATGGAAAACAGACCGAGTTGCTTTATATACCTGCCTGGTTCGGCCACTGAAAGGCTTCCCCCGCACCAACAACCATGCACATACGTTCCCTCCTGACCCTCAGCCTGGACTTACTTTGCCGCCAGCAATGAAGGGGTTAATTCTGGACGGCGTTCAGCATCTTGCCGCTCACCGCTCCATGCCGCCCCCACGCCCGTCCAGCTTCCGCTGTTTCCTGGAGGGGCGTGCCCAGGCTTCCTCCTGGTCACCTGACCCGGATGAGCCAATCCCACCTCCGCAACGCCGATCATTGCACGCGCACTGCCCGCACAGCTTCTCGCCCCATAAATCCTAGCGTCTGAGGTCTGTAATTCGGAGACCAGCGTCCTCTCCCCACATCAATCCGACTGGCTGGTGTATACACCGGGGGGAACAGCCGCTCAGAGCCTGCCGCCTGACATGGACTCTCCTGATCGATACTCCTCCTTCCGTGGACAGGAATTAAACTGGATGTAAGTTCATTTAGGGTTGTACATATATGTATACTGCTGCTGGGTATGCTAATTTTAACCTTCTCCTGTCCAATTGTATATGGAGGGAATTTATCTCATATGGGTGCTGTCCTGGAGACGACCCTGGGAAAAATATTTAAAATAAACACATGAGGTAACTTCAAATAAACATTACATACTAACCTTGCCATCAGTTCCTCTCAGAAGCTCACCATTTTCTTCTGACAATAATCCCTTCCAGTTCTGACAATATTTTGTCAGATCTGAAATATATCAGTTGCTGTCAGTAAAATATCAGTTGCTGTCAGTTATAGCTGAGAGGAAAACTGATGTACCAGGTAATGTCCATGTTTCCCTATGGCTCAAGTGGGCGATGTTACAGTTTAACTGTGTGCTGACCATTTTCAAAATGGAGGACAGAAAATTCCCTTGATCACAGTGAACAAACAGGACGCGGGACAGGAGAAACGCACTGAGGAGTAGACTACATGGAAGGTAAGTATGACTTGTGTATGCTTATTTTGACTTTTAATTTTCAGTTCAGGTTTTCTTTAAGGAGGAGCTAAGGCCACATTCACACTTGCGGTTTGAATCCGCAAGTGTCCGGGGGTCCGGGTCCGGAGGCCGCAAAGAGACCGTACTAGTCTCTGCGGTGGCCACAAGTTGCCACCAGTTGCGGATCCGGAATGTATCAGTTCCTGCTACAATAAAGTAGCCGGAACTAGATACATTGCAGTGCCAGAAAGGCACCGCAAGCATGGGAGATACCGGTGTGTAGTCCGGGCCCCCCAAGTGGCATAGGACCGGTGCTGGAAGCATCCGGTCCTATTGCCAGTGTGATGAGAAACATCCGTTTCTCATTGCACAGCATGGCCGCATGTTCGGGTCAGGATCCGGCCCGGGTGCGTGGGCCGGATGACCGGACCCGAAAAATAGCGCATGTTGGAAAACTGTCCGGAGTCCGGATCCGATCCGGCTCCATTCTGTACAGAACGGACGCATGTGAACGTCCGCATAGACTTTGCATTGCTATGCGGAACGTACGTTCCGTTAGTACAGTATACGGTCTGGATCCGATCAGGCGAATCCGGACAGGGAATGCTAATGTGAACCGGGCCTTACACCAAGCAGCCTAAATTACCTAACTGTAATGGAGTAAGGCAAATAGAACACTTACTGCAAGTACAAAATCTCTCTTGTAATCCTATTGTGCTGTTTAGTAAGGGGGGGGGGGGGGGTCTGTAATTATCTTTGTACTGCTCTCATTCACCCTTTTAATTATTATTATTATTATTATTTTTTTATAAATATTTAAAGGGACTCCGAGCAGTGCAGAAACTATGGAAAGATGCACATCATTTTAAAGCTCTCTTTCTCCTCTTTCCAATGATATATAAACCGCCACCCTACGCCTTTTAGTTTTCGCTATTTTCGCGATTGAAATTGCCGCGGCCGCGATTTTGATCGCGAAAATAGAGAAAACTAAAAGGCGTAGGGCAACGATGTAGGTGTCGTCAGAAAGAGGAGAAAGAGAGCTTTAAAATGATATCCATCAAGCCATAGTTATATTGTATTACACAGGGCGACTTTTTGTCAAAGTCAGAAGCTGCATTCAGCAGAATGGAGCTGCTGACACTGGGGAAAGTGTCGTCCTGTGTAATACAATATAACTATGGCTTGATGGATATCATTTTAAAGCTCTCTTTCTCCTCTTTCTGACGACACCTAAATCGTTGCCCTACACCTTTTAGTTTTCTCTATTTTCGCGATCGAAATCGCGGTCGCGGCAATTTCAATCGCGAAAATAGCGAAAACTAAAAGACGTAGGGTGGTGGTTTATATATCATTGGAAAGAGGAGAAAGAGAGCTTTAAAATGATATGCATCTTTTCATAGTTTCTGCACTGCTCGGAGTCCCTTTAACCTAGTTCTGCAATGCTCTGAAGCAAAAAAAGCCTTGAGTTCTACCTCTACAAAGCAACTGTAAAAAAGTGAGTTGTAAACTCTGTGTCATCCTATCAGAAGCATGGTAATGAATGCCACATACACTGCTTACAGGAAACCTGTAATGCACCCCACCCCCAAAATAAAAAAAGTTTCACTTGCCTGGGGCTTCTGAAAACCCCCTGTGCCGTCTCTGAACGATCCTCCAGTCCCCCGCTGCAGCTCAGTTTCGTTACTGCCAACTTGCAAGTTGACAGCATCTTCACGGCCCTGGCCGCGCACACCCCAGGAGCGTCCTGCTCAGGTGCAGTACGAGAAAACCTTGCACTACGCCTGTGCAGGACGCTCCAAATAAGGGGGATGCAAACGAGGACGTGCGAAGCCCGGGCCACGCAGGCGCAGTGGACTGCAACTTGCGATAACAGAGCCGCTACGGGGTACTGGAAAATCGTTCAGAGACAGCGCGGGCACAGGGAAGCTGCAGGGGGCTGGTAGAACCCCCAGGTAAGTTCCCTTTTTTTTTGGGGGGGGGGGGGGGGGGGGACGGACATTACAGGTTTCCTCTAAAAAGGGTGAGAAACACATTTTGACACTGCTTATCCAGGGCACATTTCTGCTTAAACCATGTGGTGGTAGATATAGGTATATAAACAACCATAAGGGTTATGGTTTAGAGAACATTGCTCACAATACTCCTTTCATTGGGCTCATGCTTAAGGGCAGGCTCATACAGCCAGCTGCTCATTTTGCCAAGGCCAAACACTTTTCTGCCACCATGCAGAAAAACATTTGGCATCATTTGCCATTGATTAATTCCTGCTTTTTGAGCCCTAGGGGGATGCCGTAACCATTATCGCCACCAATGTCATGAGCCACATGTAGCACCTAGGAAAACTCGATTGACCATGGCGCTTGTTTAAACAATGGCAATCAGTGGGGAGATGAATGCTCCCACTCATCTCAATACGTGACTGTACAGAAGTAAACTACAGGGAAAGACTAAGGCAACCGTACATCTGAATTGGCCCTAATGCTTAAAAGAGAACTGTAGAGAGAGGTGTATGGAGGCTGCCATATTTATTTCCATTTAAGCTATACCAGTTACCTGGCTATCCTGCTGATCCTCTGCCTCTAATACTTTCAGCCATAGACCCTGAACAAGCATGCAGCAGATCAGGTTTTTCTGACAATTTTGACAGATATGACAAGATTTGCTGCATGCTTGTTTCTGGTGTGATTCAGCCACTACTTCAGCCAAATAGCTCAGCACGACTGCAAGGCAACTGGTATTGCTTAAAAGGAAATAAATATGGCAGCCTCCATATATCTCTCACTACAGTTCTCATTTAAAAGATTGATGTGCAGGATAAGGCAGAGAAGACAATGTCACACTGACAGCGCCTTTTAGTCCTTCAACAATATCAGAAGAGAGATTGACAGCTGGCCAATGGGAAAAACTCAGTAAGCACAGTTTACTGATCTAACTGAAGTGTCACTGTACACTTGCATAGAAATAGCAGTCAGAGAGCAAGAGCGTATAGCATTTAAAGCAATTTTTAGACTTGCCAACAAGCTTACTTTAAAGCCACACAGAGGTAGCAGAAGCCTCTTAAACAGGCAGCTGCATTATAAAACAGGAACACTTGGACAAGGGTTTCTGGTCTAAAAATGCAGAGGAGAAATGGAATAATGTACACAGACTGCATTTGCGGATCAAAGAACAGTGACTGCAGGAAAGCCACAGGCATGGGTTATGAAGTATTATTCATATCCATGGACGGCACAGTTCAAAGTCATGGTTTGGTTGTATACAGGCTTTCCCGAATCAGAATATATCAGATAATTTTTCATGAATCTGTTGGAGCACTTACTTTATAGAGTTCCTGAAGTGATCCTCAGCTGGGCTCTTCACCGTGCAACTATTCAGTAGCCATAAGTCTGCTTGATCTGGACTCTCTGCATAAGAACAAGAGATTACACTTATAATCTATCAAGTAAATAAATATATATACACACATTTAGCTGAATACCCAAATTGTAACATGCACAAGAACCTCTGAAAAAAACAAACAATTCGAACTCTGAAAAATAACTTTAAAAAAAAATAGAAAGTACATCAGCTAAGTAGTGGAACACCTTCTACTGAACCATCACTGCACTTACTCTGACATATTGGGTCATACAGTGAGGTCCATAGATATTGGGACATTGACAAATTTGTAAAATGTTTGGCTCTTTACACAACCACAATGGATTTGAAATGAAATGAACACATTGGGAATGATTCACAAAGCTTTCTCACCTGTTTTCACCTTATCTATGTTACTTTTTTAAACTCCCAAAGAGCAATACAATTAGGGTAAGTAATAGAAAAATGAATTTAATCAGAAACAACTTACTTTGAGTGATTATTTTGCTTGTAAATGTGCTGAAAGTTTATGGTTGCAAATCCTTTGCAATCAATTACAGCCTGCAGTCTGGAACGCATAGACTTTACCAGACGTTGGGTTTCCTCCCTGGTGATGCTCTGCCAGGCCTCTACTGTAACTTTTTTCAGTTCCTGCTTGTTCTTGGGACATTTTCCCTTCAGCAAGTGAAATGCATGCTCAATCCCATTCAGGTCAGGTGATTGACTTGGCCATTGCATAACAGTCAACTTCTTTCCTCCAAAATTTCTTTGGTTGCTTTTGCAGTATGCTTTTGGCCATTGTCCATCTGCACTGTGAAGCGCCGTTGAATGAGTTCTGAAGCTTTTGACTGAATATGAGCAGATAATATTGCCCGAAAAACTTCTGAATTCCTCCTACTGTTTGTCAGCAGTCACATCATATCAAATACAAGAGAACCAGTTCCATTGGCAGCCATACATGCCCACGCCATGACACTACCACCACCATGCTTTACTGATGAGGTGGTGTGCTTAGGATCATGAGCAGTTCCTTTCCTTCTCCATACTCTTCTCTTCCTATCACTCTGGTATAAGTTGATCTTGGTCTCATCTGTCCATACGATGTTCTTCCAGAACTGTGAAGACTTTTTTTTTTAGATGTCCTGGCAAACTCTAATCTGACCTTCCTGTTTTTGAGGCACACCAATGGTTTACATCTTGTGGTGAACCCATTGTATTCTCTCTGGTGAAGTATTCTCTTGATTGTTGACTTTGACACACATACACCTACCTCCTGGAGAGTGTTCTTGATCTGGCCAACTGTTGTGAAGGGTGTTTTTTTTCACCAGGGGAACAATTCTTCGGTCATCCACCACAGTTATTTTCTGTGGTCTTTTGGTGTTGCTGAGCTCGCTGGTATGTTCCTTCTTTTTAAGAATGTTCCAAACAGTTGTCACACCTAATATTTTTGCTCTCTCTGATGGTTTTGTTTTGTTTTTTCAACCTAATGATGGATGGCTTGACACACCTGGCCATGGAACTGCTGAGAAGCCAATTGTCACATTACTTTTGCTCCCTTAACAAGTGGGAGATACATATGCAGACTGCTGTAATTCCTACACCGTTCACCTTATTTGGATGTAAACACCAATTAAATTAAAGCTGACAGCCTGCAGTTAAAGCACATCGAGTTGGTTTCATTTCAAATCCATTGTGGTTGTGTATAGAGTCAAAAATGTTAGAATTGTGTCAATGTCCCAATATTTATGGACCTGACTGTATCTCTACTTTAAAATAGCAGAAAGGGCCACACAGCGAAAAAGAATCTGCAAATTGTACACAATCAACCAGTTAACATTTGTAGACCACCCATGCAGTTCCTGAAAAAAGCACCATGTTCATTATAGTTATTGTGAATGGAAATCACAAAGATCACGGTCCCCTCAGTTTCAAGCATCACCAGTTCCCAGTTTGACAAGTGGATAAAATTGTGCAGCCTGTCAAGATTGGGGTTAGCTGTGCTGGTGTTCAGCCTCAATTTTAAAAGAAACCTCAAGCGAGCAGGAAGTTATTTATATCTCCAGGCATCATCATTTTTAATCACCACATATGTGCCAATCTAATTTTGAAAAGAGCGCGTAAATAAATTTTATGGCCGTTTTCCACTGAGAAATGTGATCACTGTGCAATTTGATCCCGTTTCTCACAATTTGCCCTGCAGGGAGTGTGCTGTGATCCTTCAGGAGTACAACGCGATCCTTAGAGAGTACGACGCGATTACAATGCATCTGCATTTTCTGATGAGAAACGCTGAATCACAGGGAAAATAAAACACTATTGCATAGCAGTGCGATTGCTACGCGATTTTCCTGCACTATACTCTGTATAGGACGGCGATCACGCGTAAAATTGGTCTTTTGGGAACTCGACTTGACCCGCTGATACAAACCGTCAAAAAATGTGAAATTTGATTCTGTGGGAACAAGTCAACATTTTGTTTAAAACATTTTTTTTTAAAGAAAAAGGTTTAACCTTCGGGGTAAGCCGCGCAGGAGGTTTTCTCAGGCCCTGCTGGGCCGATCTGCGTAATTTTTTTTCCCCTGAACGCAGCTAGCACTTTGCTAGCTGCGTCAGCACACCGATCGCCGCCGCCCCGCGCCGATTCGCTGCTATCCGCGCCGCGCAGAACCCCCCCCCCTGCACTGCCTAGCCTATCAGCGCCAGGCAGCGCTAAGGGGTGGATCGGGTCTCCCTTAGACGTCACAACGTCCATGACGTCATCCCACCCCGTCGCCATGGCGACGGGGAAGCCCTCCAGGTAATCCCGTTCTTTGAACGGGATTTCCTGATCGCCTATTGCCGGAGGCAATCGGAGGGGCTGGGGGGATGCCGCTGAGCAGCGGCTATCATGTAGCGAGCCCTAGGATTAAAAAAAACACACAAAAAAAAACGCAGCGCTGCCCCCTGGCGGTTTTTAATAGGCCGCCAGGAGCGTTAATCACACTTTGCTGTGGTACAATGAGGGCACATGGGGACAGAGGTGACACAGTGGGAGAGACCGAGCGGAACACTAGCACTAGGGCACAAGGATGACAGAGAGGGACACTGAAGGCACTCAGGAATAGAGGTGACACAGAGGGGGACACTGGAGGCACAGGAGGGTATAGAGCAGGGGTAGGGAACGTTGGCTCTCCAGCTGTTAAGGAACTACAAGTCCCACAATGCATTGCAGGAGTCTGACAGTCACACTCATGATTAATAAAGGCAAATGCATGCTGGGATTTGTAGTTTTATCACAGCTGGAGAGCCTACCCCTGGTATAGAGGATAAAAATGGCACAGTCCCTATCTCATTTGTTAACTGTAGACTACCTACAGTTTATCTTTAACTGAATTTCTACCCAGTGATGATTGTGCAGACATGCATGCAGAGAGATGGGGTAGAACAACGTGGACAAAAGAAAAATCATTCCGGTATATTTTTTAATTGTTTGACTTTGCAAAGCAAATATGGGCCACATTTCTGTTTATTGCCAATCAATTACAGAAGGTAAAAAGCAGACATGCAAATGTAATGCAAAATGGCAACAATGAGTCCATTACTGAGTAAATTAAAGTGTGGCTTTTCCCTGGTCTCTTACCTTGCTATTTTCATGCAGACATTACAACAGAAAGCTCTGTAATTCAGAATCCTCCTCTGCAGGATCAAATTAATGATCTTTATCTAAATAATCTATATAAGCATACTCAGAGTTCAACACTCTGGACACATTCCAAGCCACTCCAAGTACAGAAGCATGTTCTCCTGAAATAACCCCTGTGCAGAGTCAAAAATAAAATCACAAAATGGCCAGAGACAGTTCAGCTTGTTTGTTTTTTCAGATTCAATCCACATTAGGTCAATCTGTTTCAAATCTGTATAGGTTGGTGATTCATGCCAAAAATGTCCTGCCTTTCTGGTGCCCACATAGTATTCTGGGTCATCCTTCTCCACAGTGTCTTCCTGCTCTGTCACCTAGTTGACACAGTGCACAAAAGGCTAGGTTCACAGTGGTCAGTTGCATAACGCATGCATTATAATGCACTATGGTGACTGATCTGCAATGGAGACTGGACATAGACTTCAATACAAAGCCTTCATGCAGCGAGTTAGAATAATGTGATCAGTTACAACGCAGTACCGTGAACAGGTCCATAGAATTATATGGGCAGTGAGTTGACATGCAAAATTACAACTGACCACTGTGAACAAGGCCAAAGTCTTAGAAATTGATTACAGGCGGCGTAGTCATGAATTCACTACTGCTCATATCCTATATAAGACATGGCATCACAAAGGGGGCGCTGGTGGCCGCTAATTCTTACTAACAGGCATTTCAGAATTTAAAAAAAAAAAAAAAAAAAAAGTCTAGTTAAAGTGGAGCTCCGCTGTATATTCCAAAGTGAAAATTAGCTACTGCAACAAGCTACATCTGATGCCTATTCTATTTTACTTCACTTTTCAGGGATTTATTAAACGTATGCATGTTTCGTTATTAAACAGATTTAAACCTAAAACGTCCTAAAATTGCAGAGATACAATAAACCACATTCAAAACCCGTGCAAGGAAGTGAGAACTCCACCATGCCATGACACTGGAGCTAATCTTTTGACCCTTCAAAAGGCAAAGGGGTAAGAAAAAAAAATGGTCAAAGCCAGGAATAAAAAAAAACAAAGAAACAAACAACAACAAAAAAATCAGTTTTACTTTGCTGGGGCTTCAACCAGCCCCCTCCAGCCATCCCATGCCCTCGCAGTCACTCACTGAGCCTCCAGATCCCCCGTTGCCAGCTAGTTTCGTTTTCTCAGACAGGCCTAGCCACGAGTATTTTTCTTCGCGTTCCAGTCCGCAATATTGTCCTGCACCTGTTCAGGATGCTATTGAGGACAGGAACATGAAGAAGGATACACGTGGCCGGGCCTGCGCAGAAAGCCCGCAGACTCCCTGTCAGGGGCTGTCTGCGAAAACGAAACTAGCTGGCAGTGGGGGACCGGAGGCCCCGTGAGTGACTTCGAGGGCACGGGACAGCTGGAGGGGGCTGGTAGAAACCTCAGTCAAGTAAAAATGATTTTTTATTCCTGACTTAAGTGTCCCTTTAAGATGAGGGAAAGTGTTGATATGCTTATATTTATTTCACATTGGGCATTAAGGTTACTTGAACCTACTGAAATCCATTTTTTACCCCGCGACTTGCAGTACTGGCCAATTTGTCCCTTTTATCCACAGAGAATGAAGGGATACCACTTGCAACCATTTCATGACAAGTTGTAAAGCTCGCTATGTTAAATGATAGCCACTTTCAAAGGTCTCAGAAATAGTAATCAGCACAGGCAAACAACTACAGCTGGTAGCCTAGTGGTTCAACTACTTCACAAGCTTTCTATGCTTTTGAGGGCTCGTTTCCACTATTGCGAATCCGCATGCGTTCGCACATGTAATGCAAGTGGATGGGCCTGTTTCCACTGTAGCGTTGTTGAGGTGCGTTTTTTTCAGCGGTGAAAAAAAGCACAAAAGAATTCGCCTGCGAGTGGAATGCATGCGAATCGCATGCAATGTATTTAGTAGGGAAATTGCATGCGGTTACCCCATGCGTTTTTTGCCGCGAATTCGCATAGGTACCAATGTAAATTCACACAGGCAGTGACATGGTTAAAATCGCATATACCCTCAGCTATGCGAATTCGCGGCAAAAACGCATGGGGAATCGCATCCGCGTGCGATTTAATCAGCGGTGGAATCCAGGCGATTCCGCACCGCAATAGTGGAAACGAGCCCTAAGTGGAAACCGTCTGTAGTAGTCCTTCCAACAAAGGTTTGCACAGTTGCAGGTAAGATTCTAAGTTGTAGGATAGTAGGTTTATTATGCAAGCTGAACAAACATCACACTGCTGTTCAAGAAAGAAAAAAAAGTTATCTTCTTGCTACTAAAGTAAAGCCAACTAAAACAATCTCCATCCTTCATTACCAAAGATAGGACTTTCTTTGGATTAGTTATGCAGTTAATTATTACTTAGAACTTGGAAGCCTAATCAGACTTTGCAAAGAAACTGAAGCATGTTTCCAATCCTTCAACACTTTGAATACTTAAACCAACTTTTATCACTACAGCAATGCAAAACCAAAGTTATGCTGACCTTAGCTCTACTGAAAAAGTATTTTTCCGGTCCTAATATTTATATTCACAATAAACTACCAGAGTACAACGCAGCTTAACTATGTTTTAAGTTATGTTTAAAGAATTTAAAATGCGTACATGAAAAACTGGCACCGTGGGAATTAGTGCTGGAGATATCCGCAAACAGCATTTTGGTGAATTACCGATATTGTACCATGTACCAAGTAATTGGATACTGTAGTAAAATAAAATCGGTTATCTTTACCATTATTTTACTGTGGCTAACCTTACTCTCACATAATGCCTCTTTCTCAATGCCTCATCTGCCCCTCGCCAATGCCTAATGGTGGCCATTCACCATACAATTAAAAGATCCAATTCTTCACCAATTCGATAATTTCAATCAGTTGTCCCTAAAAATCGAGTTTTTTTTGTTTTTTGATTGATAAATCCGATCGAATTTCCCATTTTTTTTTATTTTTGGAGACTGGACATGTTGGAAGTTTCAGACCCACTTTATCAAGAATTGTATGGTGTGCAATGGATTGTCAATTAGTTGATGTACAGTCCCAATAATTTTTTTTCTGAGCTTTCAATTATTTTATATAGGATTGGGGAAAAATTGGAGATTGGGGAAAAAATGAACATGGTGTGTGGTACATTGGTCAGATTTTTGAATTGTTACAGTTAGAAAAATTGATTGCTATTCTTGAATTGAACAGATATTTAAAAAATTTGTATGGTGTACAAATCACCATCATCTACCTTTACCGGTGCTCGGGCACTGAAATTACCTGTAATAGCCGCTGGTCATGGCTATCAACTAGAGCGCCAATGGCAAAGCCCAAATGAACTGCTTTATTTGAAATTGCTATTCATTAACAAATATGCAGCCTTACTAGTACTTTAGGGGAAAATCATGAAGGAGTTAAAAATTTGTGTAATTGTAAAAATTTGAAAAATCACATGGAACAATGAGCAGGAGGAAAGAGGGGCTGCTGCAACCCCCACACATGCGGTCATTTACTCAGGAGCAGGACATCAATGAGCCACATCAATGTTAGTCAGAAATCTCCCGCTTCACAGATGATTCGATAAAAGTCTAATCTAATTTATTGCAACATCTACGGACACACAGCAAAACAGCTCATGCGCATCTGATCTAGTGGGTGTACAACCTCCCTGATGGATGAGAGAGCTGGAGTTCCGGATTGTCTCTGCTGAGTGCACCATTTTTCTCATCAACCCTCCCACTGAAAGCTATCTTGTCGTGCACCAGGAAGCTGTCACGCCTCCCCACGCCATAGTACTCAGCCCTAAACTGTCACCAAAGGAATTGAGTCTTGATCCCTGCAGGCCACATTCTTTGACCGTACCTCTACCCTAAATTTCAGGTACTCGTTATGGCCAGTTTAGAAGCTTTCCTTTCACCTGCATACTTTAATCAATATCTATATCTGATAATTAGAGAATAAAACTGCTTTAAAGGACACTTGATGTGAGAGGGATATGAAGGTTAACATTTATTTCCCCCTAAACAATGCCAGTTGCTTGGCAGTCCTGCTGATCTCTGGCTGCAGATGTCTGAATCATACAACTGAAACAGGCATGCAGTAAATCCAGTCAGACTTTAGTCACAAACATCTGATTTGCATGCTTGTTCAGAGTCAATGGCTATAAGTACCAGAGGCAGATAATCAGTGGGACAGCGAGGCAATTTGCATTGTTTGAAAAGTAAATAAATATGGCAGCCTCTATATCCCTCTCACTTCAGGTGTGCTTTAATTTGCACATCCTACAAAACTACCCCAGGTCACCCAGCTATCACAACAAACATGTAAAGGAAAAGAGCAAAGCGCTATTCAATACAACATGCAAAGGTGACCAAAGCATTATGGTTTTCTAAGACATTAACATAATCAAAGGCTATATTGATCAAACGATCACTCAGTGCATGCTTTTTTTCTGATTACCTTCTACTATAGTTGCAAGAACAAAACGTTGATTGCTGCTGAAATGGACTTTTTATGTATATTGCCGTTTTATTATGTAGTACCCAGCAGCAATCATTGATTTCGGAGGTTGAGATTCGACTCATTTCTCCAGGTGCTGGCATCCCAAGAGACATTGGATTTAAACTCTATCTTCCAGCTTTAAGACATAAAGAACCCACCTGAGCAAGATATGTCCAAACACTTATTAAATTGGACCTTCCAGCATTTTATTGACTTTTACAAGGTTGCCTGCCTATTTCTTATAATGGTTATCTTAGTCTAAGGAGCTTATGAAATACTGAGGCATGCCGAAATACAAAATCGTTTACAGGCATGGTACAGACCATTCACCGGTTTAAACTGCTCATTTAGCTTGCAGCACCAATCAGCTGGATCCGGATGGCTTAACTTTTAAGACTTTGTAAGCCAGTGGAAAGGAGGGAAAATAAGAGTTATGAAGAGGTTTCTTACAAACCGTTAAAATATAGGTATACTTATCACACTGAAAAATATGCAGCATAGATGGTATATGCACGGCATATGGAGCTAAATAGGGCTCACTTAAAGGGAACCTGAAGTGGTTAACTATATGGAGGTCGTCAGATTTATTTCCTTTTACACAATGCCAGTTGCACTTGCGGCCCTGCTGCTCTATTTTGCTGCAGTAATATCCGAATAACACCAGAAACAAGCATGCAGCTTATCTTGTGAGATCTGACAGCAATGTCAGAAACACCTGATCTGCTGCATGCTTGTTCTGGGTCTATGGCTAAAAGTATTAGGGCTCGTTCCCACTATCGCGAATCTGCATGCGTCCAACGCATGCAGATCCGCACATGTAATACAAGTGGATGGGCCTGTTTCCACTGTAGCGTTGTTGAGGTGCGTTTTTTTCAGCATGAAAAAAACGCACAAAAGAGCCAACGATTTCGCCTGCGTCGGGAATCCGTGCGAATCGCCGCTAATGTATTTAATAGTAAAAACGCATGCGTTTGTTACATGCGTTTTTACCCGCGATTTCGCGTGCGATTTCGCACCTTTTTCAATTTTATTTAGCCCTGGCAGTGTCATGGTTAATTTCGCATGGCACCCTGCCATGCGAAATCGCAGGCGAAATCGCGGGTAAAAACGCATGTGGAAACACATCCGCATGCGTTTTTACAAGCGTCGGAATGTGGCCGAAATCGCGTCGCAACAGTGGAAACAAGCCCTTAGAGGCAGAGGATCAGCAGGACTGCCAGGCAGCTGGTGTTGCATAAAAGGAAATAAATATGGCAGCCTCCATGTCCATCTCACTTCAGTTGTCCTTTAGGGCTCTTTCACACTAAGACGTTGTGTTTGATGCGACGTTAAGGACGCACAACGTGCTCCTAACGCAGCGCATGTAGGTTATAAAATTGGATGTCATTTTGTACTAAGTTATGTGTCTCTTGGTGCGCCGTTTTCGTCGCATACTGATGAAACGAAAACGGCGCATGCGTTACATTTAAAAAAACCATTACTGAGCATGTGCAACACACAACGCAGCAAATGTATTGCTAAACGCACAGCATGCAGCACTTTCTAAATATTGCTACACGTTACACACAACGCAACGTGTGCACTGTGAATGTCGCACAGACTTTGTATTGCTGTGCAATAGTCTGCGTTGGAACATTTTCTAACTTGCGACTTTAACTTCGCACTGTGAAAGAGGCCTAAAAGTACGTATTTCCTATATAGGTAAAGTTGTTTGTGCAGAAATATATTGTCAATGACTAGAACATACTAGGCCATCCTCCATTTCTGGCACAACAGTTCCAATGACATCTGTAGAGATAATAAATGCTTAAAAGCGAAATTCCACCTTTGTTAAAGGATTTTCCATGATAGGCCATGTTGTAATATTATGGTATTAAAATCTGTTCATTTCAGTTTGTAGTTAACTGCTGGTATGTTGTAAATCCCCTCCAAGTGGAAACTTTTTCCAATAATGATCATTTTATTGCTCGAAATACATCCTGAAGAGTACATATTTCTGCATAAGTTATTAGCTACACGGAGCAGGAAGCATTGTAACTTTGCATTTATCCCTTGCAGTAAACCGCAAACTGTACTACTTTCTAGTTATTTACAGTCAGCAGTAGAGATTTGGCCAAAAGGGCCCTTTTACACTTAATGCATTGTGTTGAGTTGTGTCACGTTGGACCCCATTTGCCAAAATGGGACGCAAAAGAACTCGACACAACACATTAAAGGACAGAACAGGTCTGATATGTGACATGATGAGATAGATGTGTATGTACAGTGCCAAGCACACAAAAATAACTAGGATGTGTCTTTTTTTTATTTTCTCTGTCTGAAAGTTAATCATCAGGTATGCAAGTGGCAGTTTCTATCTGGGTCAGGACTGGTTCGGACTGGGTCAAACTATTGCATAACCCTCACTGATAAATAGTTACAGCCATAAAACTTTCCTGTCAGTAAATGTCTTCTGAAAGCAGACAAAGATAAAAGGGGTCAATAATTCATAGATTTGAGCTCTGGCATACTTCAATGAAGGTGTCATTAAAGGAGTTATCCGGGTCATAGAAAGAAAATAAACGCTACTTACCGGGGGCTTCCTCCAGCCCCAATCTCCCAGGACCTCCCTCGCTGCACCTCTGTGTGCAGCCGTTCGCCGGAGCTCCGACCCGGTCCCTGGCGATGACGTCAGAGCAACCTCCAGGTAGTTCTGCGCCTGTGCAGTCCGCTCCGGCCCACGTGGCGGTGATTGACAGCGCCGCTCGCGCAGCCGCAGTACAGAGCGACCTGGAGGTCGCTCTGACGTCATCGCCGGGGACCGGGACGGAGCTACGGCGAACGGCTGCGCGCAGAGGTGCAGCGAGGGAGGTCCTGGGAGCTTGGGGCTGGAGGAAGTCCCCGGTAAGTAGCGTTTATTTTCTTTCTATAGCCCGGATAACTCCTTTAAGCAGAGACAATGAAACAGTAAAAACTTAAAAACTAGATTTAAATATAAAAAACTGTGGGATATCTAAAAAAGTCATTTTTAGGAGAAGGATAGATGCAATGTTTTTTCTCAGTTTATTTTCACCTCGAATGTCCTTTAAGTGTAAAATGGTCCTAAAGATGACCTGAAGGAAAATAAACACAGCTTTTTTTTTTTCTCAATAACGTTTGCCTGGATAACGAAAATAATTGACAAGCATCTGTAAATGAGAGCTAGCACTGCCATAAGGGGCTGGACTTCAATCATGTTATGGTCACATCCTTGGATTTGAGAACTGTGGGCACAAATAGACAGCTTTATTAACCTCCCTGGCGTGATGATTATTTCCAGATTTAGGGTCTAAAAGCCGTGTGCATTTTTCACAAGCTTTTAGACCCTAAAAACAAGAAGAAAAAAAAAATACCACAGAGAGATCTGCAGCAGCTCCTGCACATAACTAACTCAGGCACGGGATTACCGCTCTGGGCTGCGAATTTCCATTCAGAGCTTGATTGGGATTACCGCTAAGGAGGTTAAACAATGTATGGGACCAAGGGATGAGATGTATGTTTTGGTGACAGTTTTCCACCATATATCCTGTCAGGAATATACTGGGGTGCTTATGATGTAAGGATAATATTTCTTCATTTTCCTGTCTGCGTCACGTGTATTTCTGCTAGGAGGAAGCGGTTACCTTGGGTGCTAGCCTGGGGCAAGGAAGTGGCTCATTAGGCCACAAGCAGTCACCTTTGATCTGCTGTCCCAGGTGTGATTGTCTGTAAAACTAAATTTGCTTTGTATTCCTGGGGTAGCAGGGTACTGCTAATTAGCTGCCAATTGAGGAAAAATAGGCTGGTCGGCATGGCTTTTGAACTCAGGAGTCAGCAATTGTCCCATTATACAAAGCAATACTACCAGAATCTTGGGGACAGGGGAAGCTGACACAGGAAGGTTTGAAATTTACATGACAGCCAGGAAGCTTCACCCAAACTACAATCTTTTGATAAAGTGTAGAGAAACCGAGAGCCCAATATAGTGTAGTATGTTAAGCATAAATGAAGTAAAGGTTATCGTGAGAAAATTATACTCACAAACATGGGTTACCACACAGGCAACCACTGTATAGGCAGGTGAGGCGATTAGACCTGTCCTCACTCAGGGATAAGAAGTCGCTCTCTGTAGATGCGAAAGGGGGTAGATCACCCCTCCACCAGGGGTGGACACGGTATAGCAGTAGGAGAACAGAGGCGCCAGCAGGATAAAAGTGGATAAAAACTTTAAAATTTGCTGGGAGGAAGTGGTGGACTTGCCTCCATAAAGCAGACACGAAAGACTGTCTGAATAGTAGTCACAATTATTATTACTAATTAATAAATGTGACTACTATTCAGACAGTCTTTCGTGTCTGCTTTATGGAGGTAAGTCCACCACTTCCTCCCAGCAAATTTTAAAGTTTTTATCCACTTTTATCCTGCTGGCGCCTCTGTTCTCCTACTGCTATACAATCTTTTGATGTATAGACTTTTACCGGCTGGAATGTTGAGGAAGCCTTAATCAATTGTCACCTGGAGTGGGGGAAGTCCTTTTTAAAACCATTTTTTACATGTGGAAATTGAATTATGTCTGAGATTTAATTAAAACTGGTTCCTCCCCTCCCCAAGGAAGTTGCAGCCTCCAGGCGTATCTCAGAGTATAAAACAGCAGCTAGGATAGCATGGTAACTGGTAGCTCTCTGGAAATAGCAAGGACGCTAAGGGCTGCCCGACTACTGGTCGAAGCGGCGTTCTCCAGCCAATGACGTTTAAACAACGCGGTAACGTTTATTTTTCCCTTTTATTTCGGCAACCTGTCTTGTGTGCATCTTTGTAAGCTCTTAATCTTGTAACTTTTTACTTTGTAACTTTTTTACTTTGTTTTTATATATACATATATACATACATACATACATACATATAATTTTCTGCGGTGTTCCACATTTTCCTGGAATATTAAATCGTTATTTAATAAGCTTGACTTCTGCTGTACTAAACTAACACTCATAGCATAGAAGAGACTGAAGTGTAACTGTGTATAAGTCCGTGCTTGATTGTACATTTGGGCAACCCTACCGTATGAGATTGTAATTGCATTGTGTGTGGGGGCGTTTGTTATAAGTTGGCCTAAAGCGCGCAGCTGACCCAACGTACGAAAACGCCAGTGCGAGTAGCTCGACAGCAGAGTGGCTAACAGTATCATTCGGAACGACTGTTAGTGGTTTTGCTTCACTACAGTGTAAGATTGCAACTGTGCGTGTGTGTGTGCATGGCGTTCCCGTATTTGGCCTAAAGCGTAAAGCTGACCCGAATACGAAAACGGGTATTGCGTGCTGAGCACTCGACAGCCGAGTGGACGTGTCTAGCAAACCGCTAGTGGTGGCAGTAAGAAGCTTTTTAGGGGTCACAGCCTTGTTTGTAGCTTGAATAAGGCTGTTCCCCGCTTGATCTAATCAAACCCGCAGTCGGGAACCGTATATGCAGGCGTGCCGCGGGCCGGTTCCTGACAGATGCAACAAAACAGAACGATGAATGTTCTTAAATGAATATAATGGGTAGGATGGAGGCGCCCAATGTGGGTTCTATTTTAGTATTTTTAAATAAAAAATTATATAATAAAAAGAGGTAATTGCTACCTCTCCAGAAGATATAGACAACCGTTCAACTGGAAAAAAGTTTTTAATCAAAAAGCAATCTGATAACGCGTTTCTCGGGTCATGGCCCCCTTCCTCAGGTCAATACAAAATGCCTTCATAGCATAGGGGATAGAGGGTAGGCGCTATAATAATATAGAATACCTTTAATAATAATAACTTTTTTACAGTTGAACTGGTGTCTATATATTATGGAGAGGTAAGCAATTACCTCTTTATTATATTGTTTAAAATTACTAAACTAGAACACACATTGGGCGTCTCCATCCTACCCATTACCAGTCAGACCTCCTTTGGAGGTAATAGCTTTGCAGTTTTTCTGCAAAGTATATCGTATTACAGGAGAGCGACCATCCAGTATCCAGCAGGACCTGGAATACCGAGCAGGGACAGTTAATTCCCTGCAGGCCTATATGGTGTTTGCAGGAACTGCAAACCACCTTTGTGAGTATATATCTATATACGTTTATCCTCCTTATACCTGACAATACTGCACCATTGGGCTCCCGGTCTCTCCCTACTTTTCACCTAGGTATTCTTGGCCCGTACAAGAATCACCAAAGAAAAAACCTGATATGAATATCATCTCTTGCAGTAAGGAAATACATTGTGGACAACTGGTAAACGTCACACATGCCATCCACGATGGATCCACTACATGACACAAATGCTTGAAAAAGAAGCAGGTCTGGAGGGAGAAAGTGTCTAAAAAATATCTGATGACACCAAAGAGCTATTGGATCTGGCAATAAATGCTTATGAAGAGGAATAGCGGGAAGGACATAAGTAGGTTGCTTTACAGAAACGCATAAAGTAAAATAAGGCAAACCCTAAGCAGAACAAGTGGTTGGCCTTCAGAGGGAAAGAGGCATCAGTTCCTAGTTTCAACATATGAGACAAGCACCTGGAAAGGGATGTAGGCTGCATGTGCTATATATTATACAAAATAGCAGGAGTAGTGGAAGGGGTGTTTAGGCAAGACACACGTGGTAGCGGCATACCAGTCAGCTCTAGCCCTGATGATTTTAGTAAGGCTTAAATCAGAGAAGAGCAGTGAAGTTTCACTGTGATAAATGTTAATTTAATAATCCCCTGCTCAGTTGGTCAATTCTGTTGATCAGACAGATATCAGTTTACAGACAGCATTACTTAACCTCCCTGGCGGTAAGCCCGTGCTGAGCAAGGGCTATGCCGCCGGGAGGCACCGCTCAGGCCCTGCTGGGCCGATTTGCATAATTTTTTTTTTGCTGCACGCAGCTAGCACTTTGCTAGCTGCGTGCAGTGCCCGATCGCCGCCGCTACCCGCCGATCCGCCGCTATACGCGCCGCCGCAGCCGCCCCTCCCAGACCCTATGCGCTGCCTGGCCAATCAGTGCCAGGCAGCGCTGTGGGGTGGATCGGAGTCCCCTATGACGTCACGACGTCGATGACGTCGGTGACGTCATCCCGCCCCATCGCCATGGCGACGGGGGAAGCCCTCCAGGAGATCCCGTTCTTGAACGAGATCTCTTGATCTCCGATCGCCGGCGGCGATCGGAGGGGCTGGGGGGATGCCGCTGAGCAGCAGCTATCATGTAGCGAGACCTCGTCTCGCTACATGAAGAAAAAAAAAACCTATTTGCTGCCCACTGGCGGATTTTGACAAACCGCCAGGAGGGTTAAAGGGACAGCTGTAGTGAGAGGTATATTGGAGGCTGCCATATTTTTTTCCTTTTAAGCAATAACAGTTGTCTGGCAGCCCTGCTGGTCTATTTGGCTGCAGTAGTGTATGAATCACACCAGAAACAAGTCAGATCTGACAATGTCAGAAACACCTTATCTGCAGCATGCTTGTTCAGGGAGTACATATTACATAGCTGCCGGGAGATTTTGGCGCAGGGGAAAGCCGATAAACTGCTTAGTCTGCTCCTGCACAAGTCCCGGCGGCGTTAGTTACTATTCCCCCTCCAGGCCGCCATGGACAGTGGGGGAAAGACCCAATTCAGCTTCCAGCTATTGCTGGGGGCTGAATGACAGTGTTTTTGCAGTGATTTCTGCTAGGTCTTCGGACGGCAGCCAAATCACTCACTGAGCTCCGCTACAGCCGTAAATTTCTATTACAGTCTAGGGCGGCACCGGCTGCGCCCAAATCTCCTGTGTCCCGTTTTAACAGCACTCCTGTTCAGGGTCTATGACTAAAAGTACTAAAGGCAAATGATCAGCAGGATAGCCAGGCAACTGGCATTGCTTAAGAGGAAATAAATATGGCAGTCTTCATTTCCCTTCAGTTGTCCTTTAACTTTGGACTCTCTACAGTAAGTCTGATCATTACTTCTGTATTTATTTTCTATTGGAATCAGTGGGCAAGAGGAGCAAAGAGCACTGATCAGATCACACAAGTATCTTTGGTACTTGTGTATTATCCCGTCTAGCAGAATGGGCTCGGCAGTTAGACAGGCTTGAAAAAGTGTGCACTGTGCTTCTTGAGCAGCTGATTCACCACAGATCAGCTGCTCCATTTCATTCAGCTTTCTTCACTGCGCAGTGTTGTAGCCCGTCCCCAAGTCACAGCACTTGTCTGTGTAAGATGTGAGTAGAGGGGCTGTACAGCACACAGAATGCAGTGACCTCCACTCCATAGACAGCAGCCGCTGATCCCCGCTTAGGTAAGCTCTCCCCTGGTGGGCTGTGATTAGGGGTGAGACCCTTTTATAGACAAGCTGTATGATAGCAGGCAGATTGCTGCAGGGCACAGCGCTGTACATAGCAGGGGGTATGAGGTGGATCACCTTGTTCTGGTGCTCAGCAAGTCCTTTTCCCTGTAATGTGATTAGGCAGAGTTGGTATGCCGCTAGAATCACTTGTAATTCCCCTCCTCCAGGCTGAAAGGCTTCATGCCTCTCATTATTGCTCTCTATTGATCTGCGGTCTGATCGCTGACGGAAAAGCCAACACAGCGCAGTGAGGAAAAGCTGTGTGGAACGGGGCAGCTGATCTGTGGTGAATCAGCTGCTCAAGAAGCACAGTGCACACTTTTCCAGCCTGTCTAACTGCCGAGCCCGTTCTGCTAGACAGGATAATACACAAGTACCGTATCTTTTAACACTGTGCCAAGTAGCAGAAGAACTCTTCAGGGGGACAAAATCAATAATGCAAGACAACTGTATTGTTATCTAGCACAATCAGGAGGTGATTTGATGCATTACAAGTCATCGTACCCTTAAGAAGTTCTCTATTCGCCTTATACACAGAGAAACATTCCTGTTACCAAAGTTAAAAACGTATGCAGTGAGCACTTATCTAAGGATTGGGAGGAAAAAAAAATTTGTACAAAATGTTTCCAGCAATTTATTTGAGTATATCAATACCAGAAGAGTTACCTGAGGACACGCTGCTTCCAACATTTGAAAGTAGCAGAGGAATCAGTTCAACACTTACTAAATTACAGACTGGTATGGAAATAATGCTAGTCATTAGAATGTCCTTCCCTGCTAAAAGGAAACAGTTGACATTTCTTCTGCAATTAATAGATGCAGAGCTGAGATTTCTCTTTTTTTATATCTATAAATATTTGGTTTAAGAAGAACAAGAAAAAAAAACCTGAGGACTAAGTAGAGAAATGCTAAAAAGTTCTGAATTCCCATGTGACCTGCCTGAGCACAGCTGCACTTGGAATACCCACAGAGGATATTTGAAAATACTATAAACAGACAATTCTGTTAACCACACTCTTTCAAGAGGGACTGTAGTGAACATTACCGCACAAATAAAACTGTTTTTTTTTTAATAATATTTATTTAGAAATTAGTCAGTGTTTGCCCATTATAAAATGTTTCCTCACACTGATTCCCATTCTGAAATTGATCTCAGGTGGTGACATCTTTAGTCCCGTCAGGTGCAGCTCTGCGGAATGTTTGTTTCTGAGAATCCCAAAGCCAGTGAAAAGAATGCTCTGGAAGGAGAATTCCGCACAGCCTAAGCTTAGCATCACTGGAAGGGCGTGGCTACACACCAATATAAAGCAATATATAGCTATAGGAAGTGTTTCTGGCGCATATTTTTACTATGAAAGTGGGTATCCTAAATAATTTACTGCATTCTACTATATGTCACTAGAGTGCCTCTAACTTCTGGTATAAAAAGAAAAAAAAAACCTCCTGCAAAAATTATATATTATCTACATAAAGATGGCCTGGGCTATAAGATGATTACCAACACCCTGAAAATGAGCTGCTACATGGTGGCCAAGACTATGCAGTGGTTTATTATGATTATTATTTTTGATTTATATAGCGCCAGCATCTTCCGTTGCGCTGTACAATAGCATACAAAGTCATGAAGTCTGCTGCACAACTCATCCACCTCTCCTCCCCCGGCTTCTCCAGCCTAATCCCCCTCTGTCAGTCCCTCCACTGGCTGCCAGTTACAAAAAGGATACAATTTTAAATTCTTACTCTCGCCTACAAAGCTCTCCACAACATATCTCCTTCCTATCTAAATAAACGTATTTCCAGATACCATCCTACAGGCGATCTCCGCTCTGCTAACAATATTCTTCTGTCTTCTTCCCTGATCACCTCTTCCCACTCTCGCTTGCAAGACTTCTCATGATCCTCTCCCCTCCTCTTGAACACTCTCCCTCAACACATCCGCCACTCACCCACACTTACTATTTTTAGGCGCAATCTGAAAACGCACCACTTCAGGCAAGCATACTCTCCTACCTAGGACCCTGCCCACTAACCACCATTTCTACCACTCCTACTGTCCCTTAAATGTTTAGACTGTAAAGGTGCCCATACACTCGTCAGATTGGCAGCAGATAGATAAGAAATGCATCTGATGATCTATCTGATGCGTTTTTAGAACATTTTTTACCAGGATAGAATTCCAATAGACTTCAGTTTGAAATCTATTGAAATTCGATCTGATGGCATTTTTTTGCCATCAGATTTCCATTAAGGCCAATGCAAACTGATAAGCAATCTCATCAGATCGACCTAAATTTTCCATCCTGCCAGTTCGACAGAAATCCATCGAAATCGATCGAAATCGGCCATCGATCGGTCGATTGGCCAACCGATTTTCAATCGATCAATCGATCGATCGATCTGGATCGATCGTCGGCCAGAAAATCGACTCAGTGTATGGGCCCCTTTAGGCCTTTTGGCCAGGGCTCTCTTCCCCCTTTGTCATACAATGCTGTGTAATGTGTGTACATACCCCCCACCTTTTGTAAAAACATAGTTAATTTGTTCACTGTTTTAGCTGGTATACCCTCGTCTTGTTTCAAGTGTTGTATTGTATACTCTTTAACAGGATTGTTTCCAAGCCTTGCCATGGTCCACTAAAGAAGTTCAATGCATGTGCTCTGTGTTATATCCAAGGATGTAAAATAGACATGTATACCGGCAGCATTGCTGCAGAGGTTGAAGGGGTGGGTGGGTTAGCTTATCAGTACTCAGACCATAAGCCACACACTGCATCAAATTGGTCAGCATTATGCCTGCACAATTTGGTGGTCAGTTTCTTTGTTTCCAGGTGCAGTAGAAAAGTGGCCTTTAGATAAAAACCCAGAGAAGCTTATATCCAGATATTATCTTTAGTTAATTGAGCACAGCTCCGATCAGAGGTTGACCAAAGCCAGAGCAAGATGGGTAAACTGGGGTGAGGAAATAACTAACTCTGAATGGGCTGATTTTCAGGAGTCCTACATGAAGGCCATGATTTGTTTATGTGATAAGTTAATACAGATTTGCTGGTTTCATCAAATTTCACACCTCTTAAAATTTTCAAATTTTCTAAGGGTACCAACGATTCTTGCTGGAGATGTGGATACAGCCTGGGATCTTTTTCTTTAACAAAAATTGTTATTGAATTTTACGGTACAGCAGTTTTAGCAGATAAGACAGTTAGCATATGTTTATTATACAAAATGCTAATATGTTGATAAGAGAAAGGAGACAGAGAGAAACTAAATCATCGGATCGTATTGCATCATAAACAACCAGACATGGAATCATTCACAGAACCCATTTGAGCTGACACCATGTTTCACCGGTTATTAAAGTATCTACCGATATCAGGTGATCAATGGATCCATCGGTAGGGTTGTCATTGGCTAAAGGTAATCCTTGTTCATTGTATATGCTGTATACTCTTTAACACAGAATGATAAGTAACAGAAATAAAACAAGTTAAACATGGATTATAATCTTAACAACCTAAATTATTTTATAATTAAAGGTACCACTAGGAATTAGTGTACTGGAGTAGATGGAGATATTTTCCCTTGTTGTTGTCTATTATGTAGTTATTTGTAGTGTAGCCACGTATCAGGTAAGGAGAAATTATATTGGAGATCTGTTATTCGGTTTCTAATTTTTTGCTCCATGGCTATATTTCTGTGGACCAGAGACAAAAGGACTGGCAAGGAAATTTGATTCGCCGATTTCCAGTTCGAAAAGATAATTGATTGTGCAGCCAACATAATATGACATATTTGGGGTTGAACCTCCTTGGGGACTTTATTAAGGTCTGCTAATAATAGGGCTAGTTTAGGAGAAATGTTGAAGTTTCTAAATAGAGTCTTTTTAATTAGTGTTTTAATTTGTACCCAAAAGCAGTTAATTAATGGGCATTCCCATACCATATGAAAAAAGGTACCTACCTCAGAAGAGCAGTGCCAGCATAAAGGGGAAGTGTCTGAGGCAAATTATGCAACTTTCCTTGGGGTATAGTGCCATGCAAAAAGGAGTTTTCGAGACATCTCCCAGTGAGAGTTGCATCTGGAATATTTATTAGAGCTGAGGCGCTGGATAGATGGTCTGTTGTGATTTGAGTCGTGAGGTCATATGACCACGTAAGTGAACATTTCTGTAGTGGTGAGATAGTGCTTTTGAGTATTTCTTTATACCATATTGAAATACCTCCTGAGAAATTCCCCTTACAGTTAAGCATTGTCAGAATGTGGCTGGAAAGAGAGGGGGGGACAATATGGTTGGCTCTGACTAGATTGTAGACTCAATGGTATGTGAATCGTTGAGATTCAGGCAGTTTAAAGGTTTCTTGGAGATCGGCAAAGGTCCCAAGTCTCTGATCCACAAAAAGATCGGATATATAGATGATGTTAGCTTCATACCAAGCTGAGAGGTTGAGATTAGGGGAAAATTGTTGTAAGGCGGAAATATGTATGCGTGGGCTTTGAGAAGCTTTAGGATCTGGAGGATATTTTAGGAAATATTCCCAAGCTCTCAAATTGGCTTTAATGGAAGGGTAGAGGGAAATAGGAGCAGGGGCATCCAATATCATACTCATCAGTATTTTTCTAAGAGATATTCCTAGTAATGCTTTTTCGAGGACGACCCAAGGCTTGGGAGAATCTTCGGCCCACCAATGTCTAATCATATCTAAGGAATCGGCGTGATCGTAAGATAAGGTACAAGGGAGTCACTTTGTGCCACTAGGGGGGACAGCCGAGTGTCACGGCTGTCCCCTGTACAGCGCTGCCTTAGACTGCAGCGCTGTACTGAGTAAATAGACAGCGGCTTCGCTGATGGGAGCTCCGCCATCAGCACGGGGATGCTCTCGCATCAGCGTGCGCGATCCCCTGCAAACTCCGACCCAAGCACCTTGCGCCAATTGGCGTTAGGCGGTCCTGGGGCTGCTGCTGCGTCCACGCCAATTGGCGTGGAGCAGGTTTAAAGTGGTAAAACATATCGCATGGGACTGTCCTTCTGTTCAAGCATTTTAGGATAAAGTTTTAGCATTTTTGGATGATAATTTGGGTCTTCATGTGGTCTCCTCATACAAGTCAAGCTTCCTGGGCTTGGTGGATGACCTACCTTTTGGCAGTAATGGAAAACTCCAGATTCGGTAGTTGTTTTTCTGTGCTAAAAAAACTGTTGCATTAGAATGAAGGAAGGCTTCAGAACCTCCCTTGACTTTATGGTTGCGACTGGTGAACTCTTCCCTCCCTCTGTATCAGTTGACTTGGCTGGCAAGAGGAGCTAGCACAAAATTTTCAAGGGTTTGGGGTCGGTGGACACAGAATTTTGACTCGGCTATTGATAATCTAGATGTAACACCTAATATTATTGACTCTCTTCAGCTTTTTCTGTTCTCTTTCTATGGGTATTGTGTTCTCCCTTTATTGGTCAAGTATCCAGTCTGCTATAATGACTTTGCATTTATTGTCAATTATCGCCATCTTGCTTTTTTATTATTATTACCATGCATTCAAATGTGTTTACTCTAATATCTGTATTTTACACTGTCAGTTGATCACGAGTTATCTTTTTCGTGGTTTGTTTTTGTTGTTTAAAAACAAAAAGATTGTGAAAAATAAAATTGGTCAGCATGGCTGTCATCGCAGAAAAAAGCCGCCTCTAAAGATGATGCACAAGAACGTTCACACTCAATTTGGTGAAGAAAGCAGACTAAGGACATGGATTACTGGAACCATGTCCTGTGGTCTAAAGAGACCAAGTTAAACTTATTTGGTTCAGATGGTGTCAAACATGTGTGGAGGCAACCATGTGAGAAATACAAAGAAAAGTGTGTCTTTTCTACAGTCAAGCATGGTGGTGAGAGTGTCATGGTTTGGGGCTGCATGAGTGCTGTCTGCATTGGGTAGCTACAGTTTATTAAGGAACCAATGAATGCCAACATGTACAGTGAAATACTAAACCAGAGCATGATGCCTTCCCTTCAGAAACTGGGCTGTAGGGGAGTATTCCAACATGATAATTACCCCAAACTCCTCCCACTGCCTTACTAAAGAAACTGAAGGTAAAGGTGTTGGACCCAAGACAGGCAAAAGGGGCTCTGGAAATCTACAATGTAAATGGGGCAATTAAATCTTGCAGTGAAAGCATTTTATTGGTCCATTTTCAAGCTGCCTAGATTTGCAGTAATATTTGCATAATCCTATATCAAATATGGGTGCATACACACATCCAATTCTGATTGGCTAATCACAGAGCAATTTTACCCCAAATTAAAATGGCACATACTGGCCAGTGGTAGGAACAAGTCAAGCCAGTATACACGCGCTATTTTAATTTGGGGTACCTATAACTTTGGGCCTAGTATGTAAGTACTCTGTGTTTTATGATTTTATGGTTCATTTGTCCTTAATAAAGGGCCCATTCACATTAGAAGCGATTTTCTGAGAATTTTGCGATTGATTAGCATTTAAAATCACTCCCAATCACTCATTAAAATTGCAGAAAAATCACCGCAATTTTGCAATCGCGTACGCGAAAATTGCGGTCATTTTTCCCCTGATTTTAATGAAAGTGAATGCTAATCAATCGCAAAACGCTAAGAAAAAAATCTCTTCTAGTGTGAATGGGCCGTCAGTACTGCTGTTTTTATTATTACTATTATCAATCTTATACTGATGCTATCTGGAGGACAACTTTACGTAGTTAAAAACTGGAACAGTTCTGTGACCACTGGGAGCTTCATGCTATGTACACAACCTTATAACGTGGGTTGTTATAGGCTGGTAAGCCTTTTTCCTTGTGGGTGCCGGAATTCACTTTTATTGGCCTCATACCTCAGATGTGAAGCAGAGTGGAACTGGAAACTCAGAAATGCCTATAGAGGTCCACAGCAGTCTAAGGGTGAATTCAAGCCTTGTGTGTCCTCTATCAGCTACAACCTACACACTGGAAAACAAAAGAAGAAAAGTGGTTTCTGAATTGTCTGGCCACAATAGGGCACAGGTGATGATAAGACTGTCTCCAGTTCAGAATTGTGGGTATTCTGCTTACCCTTCCATTACCACAATAATCAGAGTTTTATTTTTTCATTTTCGCAATCAAGTCTGCTGACAGAATACTGACCCCTGTGAATGGAAATGATATCCTGTGGTGGCTGCAATAGTCTTTAGGAGTCAGCACAATGTTCTTTAGCAAAGTCACAGAAGACTCAGGCAGGGAGCACCCTAAGCCCATACACACGTCGGATTTTTCTGAACGACCCGTCGTTTGAACGTTCCGTCGTTCAGTCGTTCGCACGTCAAATCCGACGTGTGTACAGACCATCGTTCGGGTGATAAGACTGGTTTCCAGCGATCCGCCGGGCGGATCGCTGGAAACCAGTCTTATCACGCGAACGATAGTCCGTACACACGTCGGATTCCGCGTGCGAACGACTGAACTGAAAAATCCGACGTGTGTATGGGCCTTAAGGCTATGTTTCCACTTGTGTGTTGTTGATCGCATTTGCACAACGCACTGCGATGCGATCCGCAGGGTCATAAAATGTGCATAGACATGCTGATGACCCCATCCTTGTGTCGCAATTCACAGCAAAATCGCAATGCATGATTGCATGCATTTCTGCGCGTTTGAGTTGTGATTCCATTAGTTGTAAATGAACGGGATCGCAACCGTATTGGAGAAAATTGCGACTCATAAGGCTCATATTTGAAAAGCATGCATTTTGCTGCATAGCGGAAAATGCAAAAAACAGATACAACAAACGTCTATGAGCTGCACAGCAAGTTCCTTCTTCCCGCATACTGTGTGAAACTTATACTGGGAATACACTATGATATATTCTGGCAGATAATTTCCGACCGGTCCGATCTGATTTTCAATTGTTTTTCTGATCGATTTCTCATAAAAGTGAATGGAAATCCATCAGAAAAAAATCGTAAAATCGATTGGACATTAAATCTGCTGAAAAATCTTATTGTGTATTCCCAGCATTACATGAGAATCACATGTGATTCACATACAATGCTTTCCAATGGGAAATAAAAAAAGTGATTTGCATGCGTTTCTGATGCATTACTGTAAAAAAATACATCTGTGTATATTGTATGGACAAGACTGCAATGGTAATCTTCCCACCTCATAATTCAATGCCCCTGCCTGACATCACTATTTCTGATGATGGCACTTCAATGACACCTGTCCCCCAGGCCTCGCTGCCCAAGTGTAATACTGGACTCAAGTCTCATTAAAAACCACACATTGACAAAATATCCTCTTGTTGCCTCCACCTAAAAAACATTTCCTTTATCTGCCCTTTTCTCTCACAGGACACTACCAAACTGGTGCATGCTCAGATTATGTCACGACTAGACTATTGCAACTCTCTGCTCTGTGATACCCCTGCCAACCGCTTATCCCCGCTACAGTCCATTATGAACTCTGCTGCATGACTCATCCACCTCTCCTCCAGCCTTATCCCTCTCGGTCAGTCCCATCACTGGCTGCCAGTTACACAAAGGATAGAATTTAAAATCCTTACTCTCACCTACAAAGCTCTCCACAACCCAGCTCCTTCATATGTAAATAAAATGATTTCACTATTCTTTCAAATAAAATTTCCAGATACCATCCTACATGCAATCTTCGCTTTACTAACAATATTATCCTGTCGTCTTCTCTGGTCACCTCTTCTCACTCCTGCTTAGAAGACTTTTCTCGATTCTATCCTCTCCTCTGGAACACTCTCCCTCAACACATTCACCACTCACATTTACTCTGAAAAATCACCTTTTCAGGCAAGTATACTTTTCTACCTAGGACACGTCGGCCACTGACCACCATTTCTACCACCTCATACACAGCTTTTCTTTACCTATTGTCCTATCCCTTAAAGAGGAGCTGTTAGGTATAAGGTCTCAGAGAAAATAAACACATATATCAGTAGCTAAAGATTGGCTGTACTTACATTACATATGCATTTCACTGTCCACGTTTGGATTTCACAGAATTTGTATATAGTATATGCAGAGATAGATGCTCCTGACAGCTCATGGCAGGCTCCATGTTTTTCTGCCAAATGTGTCGTCATGTCCTGCCTGCTTCCTGATCACAGAGGAGCTCGTACAGAATAACACAGTGTGCAGTGAATATTAATGAGCCATGTGGCTAGGAACAATAGCTGACTCCTGCAGTGTACTCTGCCCGCAGAGATTTATCAGTGCTTCGCGCTGGACTGATTAGAAAGCTGCTGTAACGTCTCATTAGCAGCCGAGGGGAGGGCCCCAGAATGCTTTGCAGTTTACTATGCGGCTTGCGTCCTTATGGGTCTATAACAGCCTTTAAGATAAGCACACATCAAAGGTAACTGAGATTTTTATCTTCACTAATGGCTTTCTGGCTTCCTTTTAAACTGTTTAACACAGGAGAATAGAGGTTTAAATTAGCTTCTGCAGCCTGACAGTTACTCTTTAAAGAGACTCTGAAGCCTCAAAAAAACCTGTTTTTATTTCCTATACCTCTTAAGAATTAATGTCATACCTGAAATGTCGCATCCCAGCGGCTCATTCGCTCACTTAATCCCCCCCTAAATCCCGAGGCAAAACTTTCAAAGTGCGCAAAAAGTGGGATCAGCGCAACACCAGGCCGCCTCCGAATGGCCTCCGATCAGAGATGCGCTGAGCCCCCCCAGAGACTGCAAACGCACCTTGAACCCAAACAGAGGCTCTGCATATACACCAAAAGCAAAGCTGTTAAGTGGGGGCGGCTGACCAAAAATGAATTAAAATTAGTACATAGCAAGGAAATGAACAGCGCTACTTAAAAACCGATGAGTGCCTACCTGCAAAAGAGTGCAAGCCCCACTTATGGGATAAAATACACACTGAGCATGCACATGACCTGTCTACCACTGGAGGATGTTAGTTTCCTGTAACAGCTTGCATGCAACTTGTTAAGTACTCGTCCCTCCCACTGCGAAGAAGTCAATCCTTCATGGGAGGGGACCTAACACTAACTAAATCCTACCTATGCATATGCATAGCCTGGGCGCGCTACCAAGTAAAATTGAAAATTGCGCAAAAAGTGGGATCAGCGCATCACCAGGCCGCCTCCGAAAGGCCTCCGATCAGAGATGCGCTGAGCCCCCCCAGAGACTGCAAACGCACCTTGAACCCAAACAGAGGCTCTGCATATACACCAAAAGCAAAACTTAAAAAGTGTCCTGCACAGAACACTCCAGCTCACGTGCGAGTGATTGACAGTGGCGCTCGCGCAGGCACTGTAGAGAACGACCTCGCAAGGTCAGTATCTGCACCGGCGGGGACCCCGGGCCAGCGGGACATATCGGTGCCAGGGGCTGGAGGAAGCCCCAGGTAAGTACATCTGTGCTAGCCTAAAATGTTTGCTGATTCCTTTAAGGGCCTTTTCGCACAGAGTCAGTTGCGTTGCGATCAGACCACAACACGTGGTAGCCTAAAATACAGTACAATGAAAGTATGCCTCACTGCCACTGTAAACACAACAAAAAGCATGCTGTGCATTACTGCGTTGTAACCCACTCTACCGCATTCAATATGTAAAACCCCATAGGAATATCAATCAATCACGTTGTAATGCAGTGGTATTGTCCATTGCAACGCAACTTAAAGGGACCCCGAAATATGCATACAATTGAAATTCTACACTTACCTGGGGCTTCCTCCAGCCCCACATAGCCAGTGAGATCCCTCGGCATCCTCTGGGTCCCCCTCAGTGGTCCTGATGGCGGCTCCATCAAGCTGGCAACTTTGGCTGAAGTTGTGAGCAACTGCACGGCCAGTCCGCGCACCTGACCATCAAGCGCCCGTCACCGTGAGCCTCCTGCACATGCGCAGTTCAGTCTTCCGAGAGCCCTGCATGCGACTTAAGGCAACAGGAGTGTGAAAGTTGGGTGCAGAGACGGGCCAGGCTGGTGGAGTTGCTCATGACTTCAGTCTAAGTCGCCAACTTAACGGAGCCACCAGCGGGACCATAAAGGGAATCCAGAGGATGCAGAGAGACCTCGGGGGCTGGAGGAAGCCCCAGGTAAGTGCAGATTTTCATTTGTATGCAATTCTCAAGTTCCTTTAAAGGGGAACTGAAAAGGTATACGAAGGCTGCCATATTTATTTCCTTTTAATCAATACCAGTTGCCTGGCAGCCCTGCTGGTCTATTTCTCTGCAGTAGTATCTGAATAACACCAGAAACAAGCATGCAGCTAGTCTTGTCAGATCTGACTTTAAAGTCTGAAACACCTGATCTGCTACATGCTTGTTCAGGGGATATGGCTAATAGTATTAGAGGCAGAGGATCAGCAGGGCTGCCAGGCAACTGGTATTGCCTAAAAGGAAATAAACATGGCAGCCTCCATATACCTCTCTCTTCAGTTCCCCTTTAATGTACTCGGTGTGGAAGTGCCCTAAAACTGCATGCAAACACAAGAGGCTTTCTACCCAACAAAGATCCTTGTGGCTCCACACAAACAAAAGAGACGGCACACCACTGGCTGCAATGAACTTTGCTGTATTGGAACGATAGCACAATACATGTTAAGGATATTACATCCCTCCTCAGGTGTATAACAGCAACTGAAGATACAAACAGCTTTTTAAACATACAGGGCTAATTACCACGCCTACTCCTGTGATACACCACACCCATTCAATTAACCCATTATAAAATGTCCATCAATATGTCTTCACGGTCATATGGCACTCCACATTGGCTACCATTAAATACAAAAACATGACTGACCGTAATCAAGGCACTTCCCTCAATAGACTGCCACTGACCACCTGTAAAAAACATGCAACATATAACATGTATAAAATTCCTTGCAACGTTAAACTTCTCACATATTGTACACCAGCTTATCATAAAAAGCATTTCAGAGGTAACCTCTCGTTCATGCCCCTTGGGGCTACCACATCAAGCATGTGAATCCATCTGGCTTCTTTCTGTTTCAGTGTTTTTTCCATATCGCCTCCTCTGTTTGATGGACTCATAGATTCCAATACACACCACCTCAGCTGCGCGGCACCATGCCCCATAGCAGCAAAGTGCCTCGCAACTGAGGTGTCATAGCCCTTACGCTCGCCCTCAGCATATTTGCTGATGGCCCTTTTATGTTCCTGTATCCTGGTGCGAACTGGCCTAGTAGTTTCGCCTGCATACATAAGCCCGCATGGGCATTTCAGCCCATAAACCACCCAGGGCGTTGAACAATAGTGTCTACCTCTAATGGCTATTTTACGGCCAGTATGGGGATGACACACAGCATCCCCCTTGATGATTCCATTGCACACATTGCAGTTTAAACACGGGTGTGTCCCCGCTCTCCCCGTGCTCTGCAGTCTAGGTGTGGGGGCAGTATCAGTGTGCCTTACACTGTCCTGGATCGTTTTTCCTCTTCTTATGGCGAAAACGGGCTCCTCTTTAAACAATGGCCCTAGGTCTTTATCTGAGCTCAACAAGGGCCAAAACCTGCGAATAGATTTTTTGATCAGCTCTGTGTTTATACCAAAATTCATGACCACCGGTGTCCCTTTCGTTTCTTTCTCACCAACCCTTCTATGTAATACAGTGGATCTCTCTATAGCTGACACCTCCCGTCTCACTTTCTCAATCCTTAAGGTGTTGTACCCTTTCTGCTTGAATTTTCTGCTTATAGCCAGACTGGCGCGGTTGTAATCATCCTCCCTAGTGCAAATACGTCTGGCTCTAAGGAATTGCGCCCTCGGTATGGCTTTGACCACATGACCATGGTGGTGGCTGTCATGTCGCAACAAGTTGTTGCGATCAGTGGGTTTACAGTACAACTTAGTGACCAGCCTCCCTTCAGACGTCTTAATGGAGACATCCAAGAAATTGACGCTCTCCACGGATACCTCCGCCGTGAATTTAATAGTGGGATGTACCCGATTGGCCTGGTCAACCATTTCTAGGAGCAACTCCCTAGGGCCTTTCCACAACAATAAAATGTCATCGACAAAACAAAAATATTGCACAATGTGCTTTCCATACATAGGGTTCTTTAAAAACATGGACTGCTCCAATGATTCCACAAATATGTTAGCGATCGATGGAGCTGCCGGGGACCCCATGCTCGCTCCCTGTCGCTGCACATATATATCATTGTGGAATCTAAAGTAATTCGATTTGAGAGTCAATTCCAGAATGTCCAACAAGAAATATACAAGCCCGTTAGACAGGCTGGTCTCCAGCAGCCTGTCCTCAATCACAGATATCGCCTCATCCTGCGGGATGGCTGTAAATAAACTTTGTATGTCCAGGCTACAAAGCAACAAATCCTCCGTGATGTCACCCATACTCTCCAATCTTAGCAGCAAATCTGTGGTGTCCCTCAAACAGTGAGGAAAGGACGCCACGATTGGCTGCAAAAATGTGTCCAAGAACCCTGCTAATGGATACAACACTGACCCCCTACTCGCCACAATTGGTCGTCCTGGGGGGTCCTGCAGCCACTTGTGAACTTTCGGCAGGAGGTATAATAGAGGGATGATAGGATGATCAACTGTCAGTCCCTTTGCTGTGCTGTCATCAATAACACCATCTTCCACTGCACACGTCAATAAAGTATCAGCTTTTTCTTTTATTTTAAGGGTTGGGTCTGCATCACATTTCACATAGTGTGTTTCATTCTGCACATGTCGGAACCCTTCTCGTAAATAATCTTGCAGGTCCTGCACTGCAGTAGCACCCCCTTTGTCTGCCTTAGTGATGAGGAGGTTGGGGTTATCACCAAGTGATTTCAAGGCCTGTCGTTGAGCATAAGTAAGGTTGGGATGTGCGTATTTACTATTGTCCCAATGCTGCTTAATCTCCCGCTTGACTGCTTTTTCAAACAAATCAATCGCTGGAAATTGTTCCTCTGGTGTCCAGTTATACCTCTTAAAATATCTTGTTGCTCTCTTCCCCCCTATGGTGTCAACCAGGCTAACGTTACTGCAATCTTTAAAATGGGCCTTCAGTCTAAGCCTCCTAGTAAACCTGAATAAATCCACTTCCCAATCGAATAAATCATCACAGTGAGTGGGCACAAATCCTAAGCCTTTCTCTAACACCGACACTTCAGCAGGATTAAGATCATAGGAGGAAATATTAATAATGTTGCTCACCTCCCCTAGTCCATTTTCCTCAGGTCGTAGTTGGCTCTGCAATGTGCAATGTGTGCAATGGAACCATCAAGGGGGATGCTGTGTGTCATCCCCATACTGGCCGTAAAATAGCCATTAGAGGTAGCCACTATTGTTCCACGCCCTGGGTGGTTTATGGGCTGAAATCCCCATGCGGGCTTATGTATGTAGACGAAACTACTAGGCCAGTTCGCACCAGGATACAGGAACATAAAAGGGCCATCAGCAAATATGCTGAGGGCGAGCGTAAGGGCTATGACACCTCAGTTGCGAGGCACTTTGCTGCTATGGGGCATGGTGCCGCGCAGCTGAGGTGGTGTGTATTGGAATCTATGAGTCCATCAAACAGAGGAGGCGATATGGAAAAAACACTGAAACAGAAAGAAGCCAGATGGATTCACATGCTTGATGTGGTAGCCCCAAGGGGCATGAACGAGAGGTTACCTCTGAAATGCTTTTTATGATAAGCTGGTGTACAATATGCGAGAAGTTTAACGTTGCAAGGAATTTTATACATGTTATGTGTTGCATGTTTTTTACAGGTGGTCAGTGGCAGTCCATTGAGGGAAGTGCCTTGATTACGGTCAGTCATGTTTTTGTATTTAATGGTAGCCAATGTGGAGTGCCATATGACCCTGAAGACATATTGATGGACATTTTATAATGGGTTAATTGAATGGGTGTGGTGTATCACAGGAGTAGGCGTGGTAATTAGCCCTGTATGTTTAAAAAGCTGTTTGTATCTTCAGTTGCTGTTATACACCTGAGGAAGGATGTAATATCCGTAACATGTAGTGTGCTATCGTTCCAATACAGCAAAGTTCATTGCAGCCAGTGGTGTGCCGTCTCTTGTTTGTGTAGAGTTATTCTGAAGCCGTGGGAGCAATCCGGCTGAGACAAGGCACCGGCTCTATCAAGGTCCAGGGGACCCTTATACAGCGTTCTCCAGGCATCCAGCGAGTGTGGTCTGTGTATCTTGATTGCTCCAGCATGGAGAACACTGGGAACGAGAACAGTGGTGAAGTTACCAGCATGGCCACTACTGCAGCCAGCAGACAACAAGCACTCACCTTTGCATACGGTGAGGAAGAGATTCGACGCATATTGGATATGGTTAGCATGGACGATTTTGAACCAGTGATGGGCACCAGCAGCGACAACATGAAAGATTCCCTTTACAAGCTCAAACGCAAGGAGCTACAATACTCAATGCACCAAGTATTCCTGGTGGAATACGTGAAAAATAGAAGGATTCCCAGAGGCTACAGAGTGGGTTTGCGCTCTACCCTTCTGAATCATGACCAGTTCTTTATACAGAAATTCTTTGAGATCTTGAATAAATGCAGTATCGACGTTATGGTACTCACCATTGAAAGATTACAGGTGCACTTGTCCAAAATGAGAAGTGATATACGTGAGGCAGAGGATGCACTGAAGAGCCAAGTTGATTCTGATGAATACACGGATATTATGGAAGAGATGGATGAACAGATCAACTGTGAACGTCGCACCATCGCGGCAAGAAAGCAGTCCAAACTGAAGAGGGACGCTGATGACTACAGCGCCGACCGCGTGTATTCATGGAAAGAGGAACGGCGCAGAGGGAGAGGCGGAGTTCCGCCTCACGCCGGAGCAGCAGCGGTGGACGCAGAGGGGAACCAAGTTGTCAGTTCCAGGCCCGCTGCGTTTCCACGGGGACAAGGCAGCGGAGGTGCACTTCCGGGCCCGGCAGGAAGAGGTAGCCGGAGACGGAGAGGCCTGCGACCTAGGGGCGGCAGAGGCGGCAGAGGTGCACCGAGACAGAGGAACTGGGACACCGCTGAGTCCATGACGGACTCTGACTCGCAGCAGGATTTTCAAGAGGCCCGCGCTCCCATTACAGGGGGCGCGTCAGGCGGAGCAGGACAGCGCAGCGGCAGCTCGGGTGCCAACAGGAGATACCAGCACCCACAGCATCCACAGAGAGCCAACTACGACCTGAGGAAAAGGGACTAGGGGAGGTGAGCAACATTATTAATATTTCCTCCTATGATCTTAATCCTGCTGAAGTGTCGGTGTTAGAGAAAGGTTTAGGATTTGTGCCCACTCACTGTGATGATTTATTCGATTGGGAAGTGGATTTATTCAGGTTTACTAGGAGGGTTAGACTGAAGGCCCATTTTAAAGATTGCAGTAACGTTAGCCTGGTTGACACATAGGGGGGGAAGAGAGCAACAAGATATCTTAAGAGGTCTAACTGGAAACCAGAGGAACAATTTCCAGCGATTGATTTGTTTGAAAAAGCAGTCAAGCGGGAGATTAAGCAGCATTGGGACAATAGTAAATACGCACATCCCAACCTTACTTATGCTCAACGACAGGCCTTGAAATCACTTGGTGATAACCCCAACCTCATCATCACTGTAACGATCGGTGAAGCACAGAGAGGATCTGATTACCAGTGATCTGCAGAATCACTGGGAATACAGATGTATACCAGATTATATGTGATCTGCAATATCACTGATAATCCGATATACTAACTAACCTCTGTTCACCTGAGTAGAGTGTAGTGTTAGGTGTAACAGTAACACTTAAGAGGACTAGGCCTCAGTGCAGCAAGGAGTACTGCACAGATTTCTTCCGCAGACCTGAGCTCTCCAAGACGGGAGGAGTCAGACTGACAGTAGGAAGGACAGACTGGAAGTACCCTTCAGGAGGAAGGATTACTAACAGAGCGAGGAACCGCCTCTAACCGTAAGGTCGGTTCTCGAGGTCGGACAAGCCAGGTCGTACACACACGGACAGATAAAGTACAAGATCAGGAGGCAAAGGCGGAGTCAAAGTACAGGCAGGGTTCAGCAACGGGGTATCAGATATATCGGGGTACAAAATCAGGAGGCAGAAGCAGAGTCAAGGAACGAGCCGGGGTTCGGCAACAGAGTATCAGAAATATCGAGGTACAAGATCAGAGTTCAGAAGGGTAGTCAAGGTAGGCAAAAGTCATAACAGATAATCACAATCAAACTAGTACTTTAGCTATCAACAGAATCTAGCTAAGTGTAGGATTACAGCTCCAGCTGGTCCCGGCACACTTGCGGATCTGACTACGGATCTGGGTGCTCCCACATATGTGATCGCACGCAAGACAAAGAGCAAGTGAACAACCAGCAGTATATATACTCTAGGACCTTTCCAGGACCTCCCTAATTGCTGGTCCAATGGAAGCAGTGGAATTTGTCAGCTGACCCAGTTGGTCAGCCGACTCCCTTTTAACTGCTATTTAAACTCTGCCTCTGTGCTCGCGCGCATGTAAGTCTGAATCTTGGTGGACTATCAGTCCCAGCCACACCAGTACTGTCATGCAATGTATCTAGTGCGGGGGCCGCCTCTGATGCGGATTCCGCCGTTACCAATGCGGATTCCGCCGTTACCCATGCGGATTCCGCCGCACTGCCTATGCGGCATGCAGCGGTTTTTCCGCGTTGTGACGCCATGCTGGACGCGGAAACAGCCGCCTCACCTCGAGAGACGGCGGCCTTTCCGCGTTTCCTTACAATCACTAAGGCAGACAAAGGTGGTGCTACTGCAGTGCAGGACCTGCAAGATTATTTACGAGAAGGGTTCCGACATGTGCAGAATGAAACACACTATGTGAAATGTGATGCAGACCCAACCCTTAAAATAAAAGAAAAAGCTGATACTTTATTGACGTGTGCAGTGGAAGATGGTGTTATTGATGACAGCACAGCAAAGGGACTGACAGTTGATCATCCTATCATCCCTCTATTATACCTCCTGCCGAAAGTTCACAAGTGGCTGCAGGACCCCCCAGGACGACCAATTGTGGCGAGTAGGGGGTCAGTGTTGTATCCATTAGCAGGGTTCTTGGACACATTTTTGCAGCCAATCGTGGCGTCCTTTCCTCACTGTTTGAGGGACACCACAGATTTGCTGCTAAGATTGGAGAGTATGGGTGACATCACGGAGGATTTGTTGCTTTGTAGCCTGGACATACAAAGTTTATTTACAGCCATCCCGCAGGATGAGGCGATATCTGTGATTGAGGACAGGCTGCTGGAGACCAGCCTGTCTAACGGGCTTGTATATTTCTTGTTGGACATTCTGGAATTGACTCTCAAATCGAATTACTTTAGATTCCACAATGATATATATGTGCAGCGACAGGGAGCGAGCATGGGGTCCCCGGCAGCTCCATCGATCGCTAACATATTTGTGGAATCATTGGAGCAGTCCATGTTTTTAAAGAACCCTATGTATGGAAAGCACATTGTGCAATATTTTTGTTTTGTCGATGACATTTTATTGTTGTGGAAAGGCCCTAGGGAGTTGCTCCTAGAAATGGTTGACCAGGCCAATCGGGTACATCCCACTATTAAATTCACGGCGGAGGTATCCGCGGAGAGCGTCAATTTCTTGGATGTCTCCATTAAGACGTCTGAAGGGAGGCTGGTCACTAAGTTGTACTGTAAACCCACTGATCGCAACAACTTGTTGCGACATGACAGCCACCACCATGATCATGTGGTCAAAGCCATACCGAGGGCGCAATTCCTTAGAGCCAGACGTATTTGCACTAGGGAGGATGATTACAACCGCGCCAGTCTGGCTATAAGCAGAAAATTCAAGCAGAAAGGGTACAACACCTTAAGGATTGAGAAAGTGAGACGGGAGGTGTCAGCTATAGAGAGATCCACTGTATTACATAGAAGGGTTGGTGAGAAAGAAACGAAAGGGACACCGGTGGTCATGAATTTTGGTATAAACACAGAGCTGATCAAAAAATCTATTCGCAGGTTTTGGCCCTTGTTGAGCTCAGATAAAGACCTAGGGCCATTGTTTAAAGAGGAGCCCGTTTTCGCCATAAAAAGAGGAAAAACGATCCAGGACAGTGTAAGGCACACTGATACTGCCCCCACACCTAGACTGCAGAGCACGGGGAGAGCGGGGACACACCCGTGTTTAAACTGCAATGTGTGCAATGGAATCATCAAGGGGGATGCTGTGTGTCATCCCCATACTGGCCGTAAAATAGCCATTAGAGGTAGACACTATTGTTCCATGCCCTGGGTGGTTTATGGGCTGAAATGCCCATGCGGGCTTATGTATGTAGGCGAAACTACTAGGCCAGTTCGCACCAGGATACAGGAACATAAAAGGGCCATCAGCAAATATGCTGAGGGCGAGCGTAAGGGCTATGACACCTCAGTTGCGAGGCACTTTGCTGCTATGGGGCATGGTGCCGCGCAGCTGAGGTGGTGTGTATTGGAATCTATGAGTCCATCAAACAGAGGAGGCGATATGGAAAAAACACTGAAACAGAAAGAAGCCAGATGGATTCACATGCTTGATGTGGTATCCCCAAGGGGCATGAACGAGAGGTTACCTCTGAAATGCTTTTTATGATAAGCTGGTGTACAATATGCGAGAAGTTTAACGTTGCAAGGAATTTTATACATGTTATGTGTTGCATGTTTTTTACAGGTGGTCAGTGGCAGTCCATTGAGGGAAGTGCCTTGATTACGGTCAGTCATGTTTTTGTATTTAATGGTAGCCAGTGTGGAGTGCCATATGACCGTGAAGACATATTGATGGACATTTTATAATGGGTTAATTGAATGGGTGTGGTGTATCACAGGAGTAGGCGTGGTAATTAGCCCTGTATGTTTAAAAAGCTGTTTGTATCTTCAGTTGCTGTTATACACCTGAGGAAGGATGTAATATCCGTAACATGTAGTGTGCTATCGTTCCAATACAGCAAAGTTTATTGCAGCCAGTGGTGTGCCGTCTCTTTTGTTTGTGTGGAGTTATTCTGAAGCCGTGGGAGCAATCCGGCTGAGACAAGGCACTGGCTCTATCAAGGTCCAGGGGACCCTTATACAGCGTTCTCCAGGCATCCAGCGAGAAAGATCCTTGTGGACCTGTTTTGTGAGGTGTGTAATTTACTGATAACCATTTAGAAAACAAAATCTGAGTATGGGAGCTGCTATGAAATCAACTGCTGTTCTCATTGTCCTCACCGGTTTGTACAAAATTCTGACGCAGTGTTCAAGTTTCCCTTAAAAGATGCCCTTATCAGTAAATCAAATTAGAATCATATCAATACTATACCATACTATGATATAATAAGCCAGAAAGAAATGTGACTTGAGAAGTAGATAAAACACAAACCGTAAACCTAACTTGCAGCTTTAAATATATACATACATATTTCTGCCACCTTTCCCACAGATATAAATTCATCACACTGCTAAAATCAGCTCTACCTTATCAGCTACAACGAGTATCAAACAAATGAAAAGGCAAATAGTATGCAAATAGCCAACTGCTGGGAGAAGCACAATGCAGGGTTAAACTTTGGACAGAATGTCAACATGCAAATATTATGCAAATAGCTAGATGAGAAACTAAACATTTAGACACAGTCACATTCACACTTTTATTGCAGGTTCTGGTGTTTTCCATACTCTAGAAAGGAGCTTGTCATCTCATCACAGAATGAAAGACAAACAAATGTGAGCAGCACAAAACAAGAAATAAGTGAAAGAGGCACAGCCAAGTTCTTTTCCCTGTAGAATGGGTTTGCATAACGATTTGTGGATTTATATCCCTGGTACACTTTGCATTAAGCTAGGCAATTGATATTAAAATGCCAGAATCTAGCACAATGTGATGTGTTTTATATCTGGAGGGGAGGGTACAGGTTAGTGTATTAACCCCATATAGTCCACATACAAATTTTAGCTGGAGAAAGAATACAAAATGCTTACCTTATTGATAGCAGTAGTAAGTGACGGAGTTCTAGATCACCAATTGGCAGCAATGTGAGTTTTTGCAGTGTTGGCAAAAGGTTCCATTACCCGGTGCTCTGTGTATTGGGAGGGCTGCTGGTCTGTGGCCCAGCAGAAGTGACCAGAGGGTCTGTTGTGACAATACTCTAGAGATCCACAGTAACATTATTCCAGAAATTAGAGACCCTTTGACAGGGCCACCAAATATGGAGTATTCCTCTGCTGGTACCCCCCCTAAAGCAATTTCCGAGACAGAGGAGTCCATAATATAGAGCTTGTGAGTCCAATACAAGAGTAAAAGTGAAACCTCAATATGGGTGCTGCAGAAGCTTCCCTTGGCTAGTGTGTCCACCATTTCTTTAAGTAAGCAATCCATGTAATCATTAAAGAGACACTGAAGCGAAAAAAAAAAAAGATGATATGATTTGTATGTGTAGCACAGCTAAGAAATAAAACATTAAGATCAGATACATCAGTCTAATTGTTTCCAGTACAGGAAGAGTTGAGAAACTCCAGTTGTTATCTCTATGCAAACAAGCCATTAAGCTCTCCGACTAAGTTAGTGGTGGAGAGGGCTGTTATCAGACTTTTATCTCAACTGTTCCTGGACTTTTTACTTTTCCTCTGCTAGAGGAAAGGTCATTACTTCACAGACTGCTCTGAAAGACTTATTTTGAATGCTGAGTGTTGTGTAATCTGCACATATTATAGAATGATGCAATGTTAGAAAAAAACACTATATACCTGAAAATAAAAGTATGAGAATGTTTTCTTTGCTGCTAATCTTCTAGTAATTATTCATAGTACACAACCAATTCACTATATCATATTTTTTTTTTCGCTTCAGTGTCTCTTTAAGGTTCGATTGGGCCCACCAGCTTCTGCTTTCATACAATACGATCTGAATGATCTGATCGAAAGTACAATCGTTCACTAAAAATTTGTATAGTCAATAAGCACCTTTAGACTCTTCAGCAGTGCACCCGCTGTTCATCATATACCTATGGAGTGTGGTCTTTGTGACCCCTAATCTTTTTACATAAATGTGGCAGCATTTCTTAGTCCTTGTAGCAGTTCTTAACACAAGCCTGAACTGGGAGAAATGTATAAAGAGCTTATTTTCATTTTCAAAGTGCTTCTTGCCCGACGGTTCTTTAATGAGAAAGTCTACTTTTATTAGAAAGAACTTAAAGAGAACCTTATGTGACAGGGATAAAGAGGCTGCCATATTGATTTCCTTTTAGGTTGCTTTTACACTTACCGCGTCACGTCGTCGTTCTTTCCCTCGCCATAGCTCGTTGCAGATTGAAAAGATATACACACACAGAACGATAGCCAGTATTAACCACTTCTCTACCACGGGGTTTTTCACCTAAAAACCACAGCAATTTTCACATTTAAGGGAGGCAAGGGTTAATGGGCTTAATGGGGGTATAATTTATTTAAAAAAAACCTCACTGATGCTGATCAGTCACTAATGCTGTGTTAGTTATCTGAGATCCTCTCACGAGTGATCTCAGTAACTGTAACAGCAAAGAGACTGATGCAATGTTTACACACATTCTGCATGAATAAGCACTGTCATTGGCTTTGTGAACACATGTTCACATCAGCCAATCACAGACCAGCGGGTGCCCGACGCGTATGCACGTCCGCGTGCACGCGGACGCGAACGCGCACGCGATCGCGCACGCGATCGCGCACAGCAGGAAAATAAACAGGAGTTGCCTATCTACGCCCCTGTGACTCAGGTGAATTTTAAAGGGGCGTAGATAAGCGTGGCAGAGGTTGTTAAGTGGTTAAAGGGAACCTTGACGCTTAAAAAAAAAAAAAGTTTCACTTACCTGGGGCATCTACCAGCCCCCTGCAGCCATCCTGTGCCCTCGTAGTCACTCACTGCCGCTCCGGTCCCCCGCTGCCAGCTAGTTTCGTTTTAACGCGTAAAAATGTATGTGTTAATGTCCATGATAGCGTGCAAAGGTACGCATGGTGGCCCCCGACCGAGTCAGCAAAAACTAAACTAGCTGGCGGTAGGGGACCTGAGGAGCCATGTGTGACTGCAAGGGCACACGATGGCTGCAGTGGGCTGGTAGATGCCCCAGGTAAGTGAAACTTTTTTTTTTAAAGAGTTAAGGTTCCCTTTAATACTGGCTATCATTCTATGTGTATATCTTTTCGATCCATTTTCAGTTGCGCCTGCAAAGTAGAGCGGAATCGATCGGTCTCGGCTATTTCTGTCTGAGCCTGATCAGATAGCTACTACTGAGCCTGCACTTCAGCCGGTGAAGATAAATATTGCAGGTGCTACTGAGTGTGCCGCACAGTCAATAAGCTTGTCGGTGTAATGAGGCAACAGCAGGCTGAGCGCGGAGGATTGTCCGCGTCCGCATCAGAAGCGCGACCGCCCGCATGGTCGCATGCGGAACGCGGAGAAACGTCCACGTCCGCAGCGGTAGCACGATCCACCACTCAGTCACAGACCTCTTGGCGTACTCCACGTCGAGGCTGCACTCCTGGAACACCTTCACAGGCCTCACGGCATGCTGCTCGCCGAGGCACTTCTCATGACAGTCTGGACCCCGTAGGGGCCGCGCGCGTGTGCAGTAGAGCCTTTTATACTCTTAGAAGAAGAGTCAGCTAACCAGCTGGTCAGCTGACCTCAGTAAGGTCCTTGAGCTGTGCTGCAAGGTCCTTGAGCCATGTTGTGATTGGTTGAATGGCTGGGCGGGCTGTTTGAGTCCAGTACAGTATAAAAGCAGGCATTCTGTCAGTTGCAAGTTGTCTGCAGTCAGCGAATACTTGTGTGTTAGCACTCAGACCCTAGTCAGATCCCAAAGTGTGCTAGAACCAGCTGGAGCTGGGGATCCACACTTAGCCAGATTCTGTTGATAGCCTAAAGTACTAACTGCATTATATATTGTGTATGACCTTTTGCCTGTTACCTGTTTATTCTCTTGTCTCCTGATCTTGTACTTCGCCAGCCCGTACCGTTACCGACTATTGGCTTGGCTTCTGACTACTCTTGTTTCTCGATTCTGTACCTCTGCCCATCTGATTTTCCGTTGCTGACCTTGGCTTGACCTCTGATCTTGATTTCTGTCTATCGATTCGGTACTTCCTTGCCAGTTCTGATACCGAACCGTTTTCCGTTTGACTTTGCCCCCTTTAGTGGTTCGTCCACTAAAGTGTTAACTCTGCTGAGTTCTCCTTGCGGGAACTCAGTAACTCCTCAGCATATCATTACTGTTGAGGAACGCGATTCTGCGTTCTTATCCTAGTCGCAGAATCGCACACACTGCCCTTCCTTCCAGAGGTCACCATCCCTCTGAGTTAACGTCAGTGTGGTGGGTTTTCCACAAGTTATTTCATCTGTACCTTGTGTTTTCCAGAGTACGCATAAATATTTGTATTATTGGTGATGCCGCAGATCACCATATAATCAAATATATCTGTATTACTGGTGATATTGCGGATCACCAATAATCAGAAAACTGAGTGTATACACCAAAACACCACATTATTACAGTCGGCTGTGGTTTCGGGGGAGCCAGCGCTGGATCCCTGAGGCTTAGGGGGATGCCTCATTAGGATCCAGAGGCTTTCACCTCCCGAGCAAAAGAATCCCGGCGGGGGGTGTGTGTTCTTACAGAACCTCTAACACTGCAACTGCCCTAGAGCGTGGCCAGCCCAGGCGCTTTGAGTCCGCCAGGAAAGGTACCCGAGACGAGAATAAAGAAAGATTTGATACTTACCCAAGGCTTCCTCCAGCCAACCACCGCTTAGTCACGCTGTTCTCCGGCTATCGGTCCTGGTAACCTGGCTCAATCACCAGTCGGTCAGAGAAGAGCATGCACAGAAGAGCCCAACTGGCGTAGCTGAGCCAGATTACTGGGACCGATAGCCAGAGAATGTTGGCACTCGAGAGCACGGCCAGGGACTCGGGAGGTTATGGGGCTGGAGGAAGCCCCGGGTAAGTATCAAATCTTTCTTACTCAGGTTTACTTTAAGAGCCTTGGTGGTGGGTGGGGCATGCAAAGAGTTCAATTAAAACAATACAGAGAAATTAACTTTAAATTTTAAGAGGCACTGTAGTATGTCATTAATTAAGCAGGATACCCACTTTTATGTTAATTATCATGGTTGAAACATCAGAAACACTTCCCACATCTATATACAGCTGTATATATTGGTATGTAACACCACCAGTGGTGTTTAGCCTAAGCTGTTTATTATGCAGAATTCTAATCTCAAAACATTCTGGGAGACCCGGTGTTATTTATACTGACTTCAGAACACACAGCAAAAAAAAAAAAAAAATTCTGCAGTGATTCACCTGCATGCATTAAAGATGATGGCCCTGTGATAAATTTAACAAAGTAAATAGGGGAGAGGAAAGATTTTAGAATGGCCAAAAAATTCAAGCTTTAAAAGGACGTTAAACTTGTTTTAGTTACTAACAAGAAGTTGCTAACGTAAGTTCAGGTCTAGTGGCCGAAAATCGACAAGCAAACAGAGCAGCATCTGTCGTGTTTAAACACATGACACCCTTGACCTGAAAGACTTCTAAGCATTGCACTGACTCACTCCAAACATTGTACGCTTGTAAAAACCACAGATTTATCTAACTTTTGGTGGCACCACTGTTTATGCAGCTTATTCCTTATCACCACAGGCAACATTGGGAAAAGAACAGATGGTTACCCTAGCATCATTTTCAACAAGATTTTTGTGGCTCTCTACATGCAAACAAAAGATAAAGGAGGCTGCCGGGCTGATATAGTGATATTACAAACTTTCAGATTCATAAAACACAGTTGTTAAATGGTAAAACACTAAACTCCGAGTCAACACAGATATGAGGAAAGAAGAAAACAGCAAAGTCCACAATAAAGTGGTCAGAAAACCTGATCCGGCCCTCAGACATCTGCTCATGACCACAAGAAAATGAAATTCGCAATAGCTGATTACAGATTGGAATGGTTTGAATAAATAATGGGCATCTGCTTTTAGTTGCCAGGGTGCCTTTCAAGACAGGGAAGCTCATGACAACCATTGTAACCTCCCTGACATGCTGGCAACGCTCAGATTAACAAAAAGGTTACTATTAGCAAGAAAAAGAAAACATGAATAGCAACTGACTTACACTTACAAGATCTTTACTAAAGGGAAATTGTCCCCATAAATACTATATATCGTTTCAGGTTCACTCCGCTATAACAAATTGAACCCCAATTTTCAGTTATATTTTAAAGTGTATAAAAAAAGATATTAAACAGCTAACTTTAACTCATCAGAATTAATGTATTAACTTCAAATAATATTAAAAAAAAAAAAAAAAAAAAAAGTTATGTTAATTTCACTAGCCCCATCTTACTATGTTTTGTCTACTCATTCCTTCCCACTCTCCCCAATAACATAACACTGTACTATCCCCAGAACTCACTTGTTGACACTATGGCTAGAATCATTCATACTCTACTCCTCCCCTTCCACAAACACAACAACGGAGACCCACCTGCAGTGTGACAATACTGCTGGAATGTCAGTGAGAAAAAAATGGTTGGGGAAACACCACAAAATATTACACGTTACTCATAGGGAAAGACTGCTAGTAAAAAATAGGCCACAGAGTTAAGAGGCAATAGCAATAAATCAAGCAACAGTACACTAACCTAATAACTGAGCTGTGCCAAACAACATTTAGCTTAGTTTGGCCACACTCCTCATCAAAAAGCAATACAACATTGTCAAGATGGGAGAGCTTCCTAATAAACCGTGCTCAGGAGACAGTTTTCCACAAAAAAAAAATATAGTAAAAACTCTTACTTGCCTTCAGGTGGCACGACTGTTAGGACTTGTGCACACTACTAGGACTGTGCAGTAAGCCATGTGCTATACTGCAGTGCAAGGTTTTGCCATCAAGTGCAATGGTGGCCCCATTAACTACACTATCCTCTATAATAAAACCCCTGTGTCACGCAGTCCCTGTGTAGCTGGTTCCTTGTTTTTTGCTACTGCGCATGTGCCTCACAGAGACAGGAGGACGGGGCCAGTGAGCCGGGCAGGTGCGTGAGCGGGCGGCCAGATGTGCAGCGGGCGTGAGTGCGGTGGGTGGGTGCGTGCAGGCGAGAAAACACAGACCTAGAGCCCGTTTTTAAAACGGGCTTGGGTCTGCTAGTATTATATATAATGCAGTAGTCCTGTGCAGTGAACAGAGATGCCTATTGTGTAATAATGCATCCCCACTGCAACACAGTGAAGTTTAATATCAGAATGTTTGATGCCATGTCTGATGTCTTTGCAGATAACACATTCTATGTGGAGTACCACACTGTAAACAAGCCCTAGGAGTACACACAGACAATAAACTAGATATTTTGGTGCATTTCTTTGTCACCTCCCCTTTTCCTTCCCATTGTACAGTACTTACCACACAGCGGACCCGAAAGTGAAATTACTGGCAGAGGGCAACCCTTAAGGCTGTGGATGGCAAGTAACAGTCATTTCAGCTAGCTACGATTGAATGTTTGTACCCAATTTAAAAAGTGTATTTTAAGAAGCATGCACACCTTAGTTGGAGGTCTCCTATCGGGAATCGGGACCCGTTCCCCTTGGGCGACAATGCTGGGCCTGGCTGCACAGACGCGAGTCAGCTGTACAGCTGACGATGCGTACTGTTGCTATAGGGAGGGACAATGGATCGGCACGTGCGTGAGGTCACGCGACAGACTGGGGAGTGCGTGCACAAAGGAATCTGCCGTTGCAGGAGGTGAATCAATCTGCCAGGCAGACAGCTTGCGCGTCCCGATTGGGCACATCTGATTATCGGCTAAGGTGGTCGTTATAGGCTGCCCCAGCAGACTTTGGTCAAGCATGTGTACGAGGCTTTAAAGTGTTTCTCCAGTCATAAAAATAGAACAGATTTTCTTTATATGCAGGCAGGATAAAATCCATATTTATTTCCTTGTAAACAATGCCAGTTGCCTTGCTGCCCTGTTGATCTTCAGGCATAAGTAGTCTACGAGTCAAAACTCTGGAACAAGCATATGGCTTCTCCAGCAAAACCTGAGTCAGCTGAGTCAGAGTATTTGATCTGCTGCAAGCTCGTTCAGGTTCTATGGCTATAAGTATTAGTGACACAGAATCAGGAGGACTGCCAGGTAACTGGTATTGCCTAAAATAAAATATGGCAGCCTCCATATCCCTCTCGCCTCGGGTTCCCTTCAGATTGCTGCTTTTGCTTCTTTAGATAAGATCACCTTAGTAGGCATGTACAACTACAATCACCTGTTAATGTTATCAGTTGTCTAAACAACTTTCTCTACCTTGTATCTGCTGCGACACTGATCTGTTATTTTTGCTTAGAACAACCCCACACAAAATTATTCTGAACTTTATGCTGGGTACACACGTTGCGTTCCCACATCGAATGCGCCACTCGATTCCCGACGATTCGATTATTTCCGAGCATTTCCGAGCCCATTTCGATGATTTTTAGGTCGAAGGCCATGTAAAGTATGGCAAATCGACCTAACGATTCATCAACCCGCGAATCGGATATATCGGAAATAAACAAATTGACGGGAATTGAGCAGCGCATCGACAAGAATCGAGTGCGGGAACGCAACGTGTGTACCCAGCATAAGGGTGCCCCTACATCTAGCAAAGTATGGGCAGATTTGACCAAGAGACAAATCTTTCTCATCGAATCTGATGAGATAGATCTGTCAGCTGCCCACAAACCAATTTCGAATCAATTTCAGCAAGAAATCTTTCGAGAATCAGCATTGTGCGCCGCATCCACAGCTGTTCCCTAAAGTCAATATCACCCCGTGCCCAAGTAAAGTGTATACATTACCTCTCGGCTGCCTCCGCCCGTCCCTCGCTGGCTTCTGGGCACATTCTCCTCTCCATACACGCATGTCCCACAATATTTCCTAGTAAGGGCTCGTATGTATGTCGTCACACACAGGCCCTTATTAGAAAACCAAGTGGGGCGTGCGTGTTTGGAGGAGAATACATCCGGAAGCCAGCGAGGGACAAGTTGAGGCTGCGGAGAGGTAATGTATACACTTTACTTGGGCACCGGGGTGACATTGACATGAGGAAAGACAGCGTCGGGAGTTATCGATCGTTGGGAAATTGCACGCAGTTACCGCTGTGCGCCCGATCGAGCAACATCTTGCAGCGTGCGCGATCGAGTATGTGACCAATTTTCGTTCCCAAATTGGTTGCATTGCCAGTCAGGCGTGCACTTAGCAGCACCGAGTTTCATCCAATCCGATTATAATAATCAAATTGGATGGTCAATCGGCCGCCAAGACGCTTGGAGTATGGCCACCTTAAAGAAAACCTGAACTGACAATTAAAAGTCAAAATAAGCATACACAAGTCATACTTACCTTCCATGTAGTCTACTCCTCGGTGTCTTTCCCCTGTCCCGCGTCCTGTTTGTTCACTGTGATCAAGGGAATTTTCCGTCCTCCGTTTTGAAAATGGCCATTACCCATAACAGCTTTCTGGTCAGCACACAGTTAAACTGTAACATCGCCCACTTGAGCAATAGGGAAACATAGACATTACCTGGTACATCAGTTTTCCTCTCAGCTATAACTGACAGCAACTGATATTTTACTGACAGCAACTGATATATTTCAGATCTGACAAAATATTGTTAGAACTGGAAGGGATTATTGTCAGAAGAAAATGGTGAGCTTATGAGAGGAACTGATGGCAAGGTAACTATGTAATGTTTATTTGAAGTTACCTCATGTGTTTATTTTAAATATTTTTACTCAGTAAAGGTTCTCTTTAAGATTATGCAGTGCTGATTTGCTAAAGTTATTTTCAAAATTGTCAGAAAGCAATATGTCAGCCACCATGAAACACAGACCACACATTCTGCAGAGAAGCAGGATGAAATTCTATACACTTGTAATATAAAGCAATTCAGCTTTGAACAAAATACAAAAAATTCGATTAAGCGAAGGAAAGTTCAGTTCAATGTTCCTCTATGGGCATAAAATAAACAAGCCTCAATGGTAGTTACAGACTTGATGCTATCCAAGGATATTCATCTAAATGATAGGCTGTCTCCATGACCGTAGCCTTGGGGCTAATGCAAAAGGAAAATTCTCCCCAGCAACATCAACCAAGTTTTTAGGAGAGGTACAGTCCTGACTGGACACAGCCCCTATACAAGAGCTAACGGTCTGTTATACATTACAGTACAATACCGCAGACAGAGTGAGGTAAAAATAAATTGCATATAGCTCCAAGTTTGTTTTGTGAACATGAAAACGCATTAGATATGATTTACACGTACTGTCAGTTCTAATGCATTTTTCATATTGTGTATAACAAATGAACAGTGTGAATGAGACCTTTTTCTCTTAAAAAAAAAAAAATTCCATAGGTCTCAGTGACTTGCACACTTCTGGCCTCAGCTGTTTGAGCCATAGACCTTGAACAAGTAAACCTAAATCAGGACACCTTGGCCCCTTTGCAAATCACCTTCTCTCCTACGTTTTCTCCTAGGAGATAACTTTTCATCTCCAGCTTAAAATAACTTTTCACCACTTTGCAATTGAAAAAAATACCAAAAGTATGTGATAAAATACTATCAGAATTATTCTATTCATTTCTTGCTTGCTGGTGGCTTAAAGGGCATTTTATTGACCAGGTGTAAAAATATAAACTTGGAGAAAACTAGAGGAAAAGGTCCATACACACATCCAACTTCTATCTACAAATTGCGCAAAAGGTGGATCAGCGCATCACCAGGCCGCCTCCGAATGGCCTCGAAACAGAGGTGCGCTGAGCCCTCCAGAAACTGCAAACGCACCTTGAACCCAAACAGAAGCTCTGCATATACACCAAAAGCAAAGCTGTTACGTGGGAGCAGCTGACCAAAAATAAATTAAATTAGTACATGGCAAGAAAATGAACAGCGCTACTTAGAAACAGACAAGTGCCTACCTGCAAGAGAGTGCAAGCCCCACTTGTGGGATAAAAAACACACCTAGCACACACATGACCTGTCTACCACTGGAGGATGTTGGTTTCCGTAACAGCTTGCATGCAACCTATTAAGTACTCGTCCCTCCCACTGCGAATGTCAATCCTCCATGGGAGGGGACCTAACACTAACTAAATCCTAACCTATGTATATGCATAGCCTGGGTGCGGCTAATCAAGTAAAATCGAAAAATTAAAAATTGCGCAAAAGGTGGATCAGCGCATCACCAGGCCGCCTCCGAATGGCCTCGAATCAGAGGTGCGCTGAGCCCCCCCAGAGACTGCAAACTTTACCTTTTCTCAAGTAGATCATCAGGGACAATTACATGGCTGATATTGTGGTGAAACCCCTCCCACATAAGTGATGTCAGGGCCATGGCCCTGACATTCTTCTGTCTGTGAAACTGGTTGCTATGTGGGAAATAACAGCTGTTTCTTTAAGGTGTTTTGTGGCAATGGGGATAAACACATATGCATTCACAACCTTTTTAGTTTTCACTTGTTCTTATTTACATACAAGGTACGCTCATTTTCATTCTACTCCAATAATCTGGAACATACTGTTAAATGCAGACATACAAATTTTACATACATACATACATACGGTACATTCCACAGCATTAGTACTACAACAGTGCATTTATTTCAAGCCAGTGGCTTCTCTTGAACAAATCAGCGGTAAAACTGATGTACCAGTATATTCTGGCACATAAGACGACTGGGCGTTTTAAGACGACCCCCAACTTTTCCAGTTAAAAATATAGCGCTAGAAAGCAGCAGAAAGTACGATCGATCGGCAGAACGATCAATTTCGATCGATTTGATCGTTCGGTCCGGATGGAAAATCTGGGTCGATCGGCTGCTGGCCCTTAGGGTTAGAATGCTGCAACACTGCATTTCGATCAAATTTTAATCGATTTCATTCTGAAATCTATTGAAATTCGAGTCCTACTGTGTGGCACACATCAGTTACATTCCTGTCAGATTTGACCTGATAGGCATCTGATAGAAATCTATCTGATGGTCGAATCTGCTGCAAATCTATAAGTGTATAGGCACCTTGAGATCTCGCACATGTGCACCTGCACCGCTTCACTTGTCCTCAGCACAAGATCTGAGAGGCGATAACAGGATAGGGCGTATCACCCGACATCAATGACACCTAGCGTATAAGACGACCCCTAACTTTTCAGAAGATGTTCAAGGGTTAAAAAGTAGTCTTATACGCCAGAATATACAGTACGTATTAAAATGTGTGCATTAGACATCATCAGCCTCAGTGGCCAAAACATGGGCCTGAACCTGTTCATTTGACTTGATAAAACAAACTGTTCACAATTTACCTAGAACCATCACTTATGTACAGCATTCATGTCTGTTTTGACAACTACATGCATACATCATATGAGTTACCATATAAGCACAGTGAGCTCAGAGAGAATGTATAGAATGTAAATACTATGATAAACTTACAGAAAAGTGACAGTCAACAGCTTGAGAACTCTCTATACAGACATTCACTGGAACACATCCTCTTCAAAACTGACAAAAGCAAAATGGAATTCGGTGGGATGGCTGCATAACTCAGAATGATGTAATAAGACCAAATACGTACAGTGATGTGAAAAACTATTTGCCCCCTTCCTGATTTCTTATTCTTTTGCATGTTTTTCACACTTAAATGTTTCTGCTCATCAAAAACTGTTAACTATTAGTCAAAGATAACATAATTGAACACAAAATGCAGTTTTAAATGATGGTCTTTATTATTTAGTAAGAAAAAAAACTCCAAATCTACATGGCCCTGTGTGAAAAAGTGATTGCCCCCCTTGTTTAAAAATAACTTAACTGTGGTTTATCACACCTGAGTTCAATTTCTGTAGTCACCCCCAGGCCTGATTACTGCCACAGCTGTTTCAATCAAGAAATCACTTAAATAGGAGCTATCTGACACAAAGTAGGCCAAAAGCACCTCAAAAGCTAGACATCATGCCAAGATCCAAAGAAATTCAGGAACAAATGAGAACAAAAGTAATTGAGATCTATCAGTCTGGTGAAGGTTATAAAGCCATTTCTAAAGCTTTGGGACTCCAGCGAACCACAGTGAGAGCCATTATCCACAAATGGCAAAAACATGTCTTATAAAGCGCCAACATATTACGCAGCGCTGGACATTAGTTTAGGTTACAGACAATATTTAGGGGTGACAAACCGCAAAATGACAATACATGAATACAAGAAAGACCAGATCATGCAGCACAGTAGGAGTACAAGGTAATGCTTAGTCACTGAATGGGAGCATGGAGATTAGGCAAGTTAGGTTCACTCAGATGCATAGCATGGGTTCACAGCAATGGAGGTGCATGATCAGGTAGGACACAAAAGGAGGAGGACCCTGCCCAAAGGCTTACAATCTAGAGGGAGAGGTAAGGACACGAAAGGTAGGGGACCAGAGTTCAGCTGTGGGTTTAGAGCATTTGTGAGGGGTAGTAGGCCAGAGTGAAAAGGTGAGTTTTGAGGGCTTTCTTGAAGATGTTGAAGGAGGGGGCTGTCCTAATGGGTGGAGGTAGGGAGTTCCATAGTGTTGGAGCAGCTCTTGAGAAGTCCTGGAGGCGTGCATGGGACTGGGTGATGCGGGGGGGGGCGGTTAGGCGAAGTTCATTGGAAGAGCGGAGTGAGCGGCTAGGTGTGTATCTCTGAGTAAGATCAGAAATGTAGGTTGGACAGGTTTTGTGGACAGATTTGTAGGTTAGACACATTATCTTGAATCTGATTCTGGACTGGATAGGAAGCCAGTGGAGGGATTCAAGGAGGGGATCCGCCGTGGTGGAGCGATGGGAGCAGTGGATAATTCTGGCTGTCGCATTCATGATGGACTGCAGTAAGGCTGTTTGTGTCATAGGAAGACCAGACAGCAGGGCATTGCAGTAGACAAGGCGGGAAATTATGAGGGCATGGATGAGGAGTTTGGTGGTGGCAGAGGTCAGGAAAGGGCGAATCTTACAGATGTTACGAAGGTGGAGGTTGCAGGACTTTGTGAGGTTTTGGATGTGGGGAGTGAAGGAGAGTGTGGAGTCCAGGGTGACACCCAGACAGCGGGCTTGAGAGGTAGAGCGAATGGTAGTCTGGTTAACAGTCACATGCACATCTGGGAGGTCCATGGATGGCCGGGGGTGGGAAGATCATAAATTCCGTTTTGTCTAGATTTAGTTTCAGGAACCTAGCAGACATCCAGGAGGAGATGGCTGATAGGCAGGAGAAGACCTTTTCCGTGGTAGTGGTGGATATGTCAGGGGTGTGGAGGTAGACCTGGGTATCATCTGAATACAGATGATAGTTAAAACCCATGGAGGAGATGGCCTTGCCAATGGAGGATGTGTATAGGGTGAACAGTAGGGGGCCAAGGACCGAACCTTGGGGGACTCCCACCGAGAGGTGGTTGGGGGTGGACGAGGACTCATTAAAGGCGGTCGTGAAGGAGCGGTTGGAGAGGTAGGATGAAAGCCAGGACAGGGCGAGATGTTGAATGCCCATGGACTGGAGGAGTAGGGGATGATCTACTGTGTCAAAAGCTACTGAAGGGTCAAGGAGGAGGAGAATGGAGTATTTACCTTCAGCTTCAGCTAAGGCAAGGTCACTGACCACTTTGGTGAGAACAGTTTCGGTTGAGTGGACAGGCCGAAATCCAGATTGCAGTGGGTCTAGCAGTGAGATGGCATTGAGGTACTGGGTCAAGCATTTGTGAACCAGACGCTCAAGGAGTTTTGAGGCAAAGGGGAGGAGGGAGAAAGGACGGTAGTTGGAGGGTAGCGAGGGTTTCTTGAGCAGGGGTAGTACAGTGGCCTGCATGAAGTCTGAGGGGAAGATGCCTATGGATAGGGAGAGGTTGAACAGGGTAGTGAGGACTGGGGCCAATTCCGTGAAGTGAGGCTGGAGTAAATCAGAAGGGATGGGGTAAAGGCGGGGGGAGGAGAGTAGTGGTATGGGAAGTCTGCAGTAGGTGGTTGACTTCCTCGGTGGTAGCAGGAGTGAAGGATGTGAGGGGAGGATAGGGTGGAGGAGGAGCTGGTTGGGAGGGGGTGGGAGGTGAAGATTGGAGATTGGATATTTCCTGGCAGATGGAGACAATTTTGTTGGTGAAGTGGGTGGCTAAATCTGTGGCAGAGAGGGAGGAAACGAAGGGTGGGAAGGGTGGGTTTAAGCAGGGAGTTGAAAGTGGCAAAAAGACACCGGGGTTTGGAAGCTTGTGCTCCGATGAAAGTAAAAAAGTTATAACTTTATTCACGTATTAAAATTGTCTCAAGAGAATTGCGTGTATCAAATACAGTACACTGCATATTGACAACCTTTTGGCTGGGCAAGGCACATATAGTAGTGGAGCTGCAAGGCGCCACTCCTCGGCCCTGACATACCCCGATGTTGCAAAGTTATGCATGCATGAGAGGAAGCAGGGTCTTCTTGGCTATGTGACGCCGCGGGTGGATGTGATGTCACACGCGGCGAGTCTCATACACTGGACATGAACCTGTTGCTGCACACAGAGCACAGGCTAATCCTCACAATAGGAAGTAAGTCCTATTACCTCCTGTTATCACCTAGGCTGACAGGAACAAAGCATGGCTTAAGAGGTATGGGGCGAGGCATTGACAATTAAGGGGAGGGTCCAACTATTGCACCCACCATATAGAAGTTGAACCTAAAAAGGGGCAACTCAGCTCTAACTTGGGCTAAAAAGGGGGTAAAGAGGCACCCAAGGTGAATAAAGCACATTAAAAGCAACTAAAATATAAATAAATGAGTTGGCTTACCTCAATGATGACACACATATAGGAATGGATATTAGTTTAAAAAAAAAAAAAAAAAAGCACAGGCAACAAGTATGCAGCCAATGGTGTGAAACTAGCGTCAAAGCATCTGATCATTTGAGGTAGAGCAGCAACACAGAAATCAGACAACTGGCATTGCTTATTAGAGAATGAAGATGGCAGCCTCATTCTTCACATTTCAGGTTCTCTTTAAATAAGAAATAATACAATTAAAAGTCTAGGATTACTAGATCAATTCTCCACATGTTACAAAGTAAAAATAATTTACAGAAGTTACAATTTATTTTTTGTAATACAAAAACACATAAGATACCAATGGCATGAAAGTAAATTTTCAATTAAGAAAATACTAAATCGTGTTCAGTAGAAACAAAAATGCTTCTATAACAGTAGCTCATTTGAAATAAACAAAAGAAAAAGTTCTATTTTTCTTGCTGCACCCATTTTCTACACAAACTACCGGTATCACCACCACACAGGGGAGTAGGCTCAGGATAGGTGAAAGAAGTTAAAACTCACACATTGAAGAAGCATTTGCTTGAGAAAATAAAAAACAAAACAAAAAACAAATTGAAACATCACTAATGCTTTAAAAGGTTAATTAGAGCATAAACAATAAATCGATCAAAACAACAATAATCATAATTATGAGAGGTGACAAAGTATCTAAAAACATGTTCAACGTGAAACGATGAAGTCATCTTTAAATCCACGCCTGCCAAACATCTGACTGGAGGATGCGCGGCGATGAAACACACGCTCACTAAAGGTACGGCATATAAGGGAATGAGGAGTGTGGAGAGTGTGTGTGACAATGCAGCGCAGTATGTGACTAGACAGCACAGGCTTACACACAGAGGACTAGAGAAGCGCTCTGATAGGGCAGATGCAACCATGATGCATTACGTATTTCATTATGTGCTCCAGTCAGCTACAGGAGGAGATGATCGCATCTATGAATGAACAATCTCAGACGCTTAGCACTGTGCAGCTAGCTCATTCTGCGCTTTTCTACAAGCATTGCAGTTGTACAGTGTGTATGAGTAAATATGTGTGTATGTGTAAAATTATAATATATATATATATATATATATATATATATATATATATATATATATATATATATATATATATATATATATATATCCATCCCAGACGCACATCCGTGCAATTTGTTACATTTAATAACATGCACTATACTGTAAATTACTAGGTAATTTAGTTCACTACAGCAGCTTCAAATTTGACAGAATTTACACTTTAAATAGAGTAAAAAAAAAAAAAAAAAAAACACAGAAAAACCTTAGATATAAGGGACTAAAGAAACATAATTACATTCTATATCAGTCTGAGATTTAATACCAAATTGCAGTGTGACAATATACCTGTAGTGATATTCAATGGAGGAAGAGCTCCATCTACTGGCAGAAAATGGAAATGTGATGAATGGTACTGAACAATTTTACAGGACGAGTATAAACCGGTACATTTTCATTTTTTTTCTTCTTCACCACATCAAACCTTTTCACTCGTCAATTTATACAGTAAGACATAACCGTATTAAAAAAAAAAATGTTCTTAAGGCCCCCTGCACACTGCAAATCCGATTTGCAATTCTGATTCCGATTTTCCCTGGATGCTATCAAAAGAAAAGCGCAGAAAAAATAGAGCATGCTGTACCAAAAAAAAAAAAAAAAAATCAAAAAAAAAAAATAAATAAAAAAAAAAAATCGCACATCAGAATCGCATGTAGTGTGCAAGAGGCCTTAAACTTGTTAATAAGTAAAGAAAGGCATATTGCTACCCATTTCTAAACATCTGTTCCATTTTATCAAAAATTAAATAAGTAAATAAAAAAAAATTCTTATGGAAAATTCTGCTTTGAAAAGCAAATTGCAAAGATGCATGCATGGAAAAAATAAATCCACGGTTTGTCAGAATGAACACCAAAGTTTGCCTAACTGACATTACATTCAAGAAATATCATTGCTAATCCAAATAGTAGTGTCTTAAAGGAAAACTCCTATGCTGTGGTACAACTAGTCAGACAAATACTACCAGTGGAAAGGCAAATTTAAAACGGCATTAATTACTTCCTAGAAAAGGAAAAATAAAACCTGTTCTCGGAGTAAAAGGCCGACTTCAAGGCTATGTTCACAATGACACGTTGCGATGCATCGGATACCTGACAATATTTCTGCAGACTGTCAGTGCACTACTGCTAAGTTATCACTGAGTTATGACTGTATGGATTCATTATAAATGTATTTCCTTTATTATCGTTTTATAAATACTGTAACAGCTGAGAAAAGAGCAGTAGCATCACAGAGAATGTCAAATTACCTTTAAGTAAATTACCATATTGCTTTATAAATAAGTCTCATCGTCCATTTGTGCAGCTAATGATTTTTTGTACATGAGGTGATTAAAAAGGAACTGCAGTGACAATAACATAATGAAAAAAAGTGCTTAGTTTTTACAATAATTATTTATAAATGATTTAGTCAGTGTTTGCCCATTGTAAGATCTTTCCTCTCCCTGATTTACAGTCTGACATTTATCACATGGGGCACTGAAACAGGCTCCCACAAAGTGATGTCAGTACCTAGGTGCTGACATCACACTGTGGGAGGAGTTTTACCACTATCAGCCATACGGATCATCAGGGGCTCTGTTTAAGAAAAGGAAAACATTTCTCATGGGAAAGGGGGTATCAGCTACTGATTGGGATGAAGTTCAATCCTTGGTTCATCTTTAAGTGGTTCTGTATTTGCAGTATTTACAAAGCAAAGAGATCACTCCCTGGCCATTCTCTTCTCCCCATGTAACCTTACTATGTACTAGAGAAGAAGTTCCTGGCAGCCTGGCAATCTCAACACGTCTCTAAGCCTGCTGTGCTGGATTTAACACAGAATAATTGCCAGGACACATTAAAATACAAATGGCCAGTGTCTGGGCTTCTAACCAGGTACTTTCAGAGTAATTTATCATAAGCTAATGAAAAGACAAATAAGCTCTGCAACTAAGGCTATGTCCACATTATAAAATCGCCAGCGATATTGCAAGTGCTGAGCGATTTGAGAGTTTTGTCAATGTTTTCCCTGCGCTTTTCTAAGCACTTGCAGAGCGATTCGTTTTTTCACTAAGGCCCCATCCACACTTAAGCGCAAAACGCTGGCGATTTTTGCCAGCATTTTGCGGGACTGATTTTTCCGCGATTTCACGCAGAAAAATCACTGGACAGTGCAGCGATTTCTCCGCAATCGCGTTTAATCGCGTTTAGTACTTCTATAGCACTGAAAAGCGATCGCCAGTAAATGGTGCACGCTACGCGTTGGTGTTTTGCGATTTTGGAAGAACGGGCCCATAGGGTTTTATTACACTAGCGCTTTCAAAAGCACTAGCGTTTGAGAATTTTGCCAAATTCGCCAGCAAAACGCTTAAGTGTGAATGGGGCCTTACTCATGTCAGTAAGGAAGTGAACTCTTTCAACCAGAAATGAATATAAATGCAGTCGGGAAATCGCTATACAACGCTTTTTCAAGTGCTTTACGATTTCCCTATACCTTCCATTGAGCCAAAGCGCTCAGAAAATGGTACAGGCAGCGCTTTTGAAAGTGGATCGCAATCCAACCGCTCATATGTGAACACTCTCGTAGGGAATCATTGCACAAGCGTTTTAGGGCAATGTCTCTAATCGCCAGCACTTAAAAAAAAAAAAACCCAAACACTCATAGTGTGAGCCTGAGTGCCAAAATTCAGGCAAACACTGGTTCCTGGAGATTGGGTTCAGTGTTGCAAGGATAGAGGCATGACAGATGTGGTGGAGCAGAGAGTTTCCTAAAGGGAAATACAAATTGTTTGGGGTCTTGGGTGTGGCAGTGTGAGGAGTCGGGAGAATTTTATGAGCAATGCAGGTTGCGGATAGAGATGGTCAATGCACTGAAAATAATTCTGGCTATCATGCAGATGTCATGCAAATTGTATGCACATACCCTTCCTGCCACATTTTACTGAGCAGTTCCAGGCTGTATACAATTCGCATGCAAGCTGGGACCATCATCTGTGGATAGCACACTTATGGTCATTCTAAATTAACCTCCCTGGTGGTACGCAGTTTCAGTGGCTGCGTCTGCGGGAGGGATTTTTAAAATTAACCTGCTGGGCGTTCTGCCGCAGGTGGTTTTTTTTCGCACAATTTTATTATTTCATGTAGCCTATCGCTAGCTACACGATGCCCCCCTCCCTGCGCTTTCCCACCCACCCCTCCGATCGCCGCGCTTGCCCATAAGGAAATCTGAACGGGATTTCCTTTAGGGCTTCCCCCGTCGCCATGGCAACGAACGGAATGATGTCATAGGGATTCCCGATCCACCCCTCAGCGCTGCCTGGCACTGATTGGCAAGGCTGTGCACGGGGTCTGCGGAGGGGGAGACTCTTTTGCATTGGGTAGCGGTGGATCAGCGGCGAGCGCAGCAAACACGCAGCTAGCAAAGTGCTAGCTGCGTGTTTGAAAAAAAAAATATTCAAATTGGCCCAGCAGGGCCTGAGCGGTGACCTCCGGCGTCTCTGGACGAGCTCAGCTCGTCCAGAACGCTAGGGAGTTTAAAAGGTTTTTTATGTATGTTTGCTAGCACTAGGCTATCTAACTATGCGGCTCAAGTCCCCCGGCACCGGTCTGACCCCCCAACACCCCCCCTCCCCCCCCCCCCCCCCCCGATCGACGCCGGCAACACTCACCCGTCCGCGATCACACGAGAGCCGCAGCTTCCCAATTAGCATCACTCGTCGCTATGGCGGACATGAAATAATCGTCATGACGTCATGCGCAGTTCCGATCCTCCCCATAGCGAAGCCAGGTGCTGATTGGGAGGCTGCGCCATGGCGGGATCCCTGGGGGGTATGTATACCGGCGGAGATCAGAGGGGACATGAGGGACTTGGCTCACATAGTTAGCCAGCCAAGTGCTAGCTTAACAAAATACAACAAATTTCATTTTAAAAAAATCCTCCCGGGGTGATGTGGTCCCCTGCGGCAACTAGGCCGACACTGTGTTGGGCTTACCGCCAGGGAGGTTAAAGGACAATTAAAAAGAGATGGATATGGAGGCTGCCATATTTATTTCCTTTTAAGCAATACCATTTGCCTGGCTGTCCTGCTGATCCTTTGCCTAAAATACTTTCAGCTTTACACCCTGAACAAGCATGCAGCAGATCAGGTGTTTCTGACATTATTGTCAGATGTGACAAGATTAGCTGCACGCTTGTTTCTGGTGTGATTCAGAGATGACTGCAGCCACATAGATCACAGCAGGGCTGCCGGGCAACTGGTATTGTTTAAAAGGAAATAAATATGGCCACCTCTATATACTTCTCACTTCAGTTGCCCTTTAAGTGCATGAAGTAGGTAAGGGCTTTATAATTCAAGGGAACCTGACGTGAGAGGGATATGAAGGCCGGCATTTATTTCATTTCCAATACCAGTTGCATAGCATTCTTCTGCTCTCTCTTTGGCTGCAGTACTGTCTGAATCACACACCTGAAACAAGCACTCAGCTAATCCAGTCAGACTTCAGTCAGAAACATCTGATCTGCATGCTGTTCAGGATCTATGCCTAAACGTATCAGAGGCAAATCAACCAGAATGAGAAATACATAAATGAGAAAAGAGATGACTTAGGTATTGCTGAAGGATGTTGCAGTAGCTGAGCTGGGAGGGTGTGACCAAGCAGTTTAACTGAACCATGTACCAAGAAGAGACAGAAGTTGGATAGGTTTTAAAAAATGTAGGGCGAAAAGTTAACTATTTAATGGGAGCCTTGATCAACCACTTGGAGTCAAATATTACATAAGGCAAAAGACTTCGATGGGAGGGTTTGCGCTACTTGGATGTTGCCTACATTTACAACAAAGAACAAGCAGGGATGAATGAGATGGTGAAAATGAGTTTTAGGCCTCTCTGCCACAAACAGCAGAAGGTGAGGAATTCACAGCCTGTCAGCTGCCCCCAATTCACTGGCTGGGCATTTGCTTGCGCTCCGTACAGGCAGCCCCCCCCATGAAGCTGCATCTGAGCATGGCGGTTGCTGTCCTCAGACACGACACGAGACTGCTGGGTAATGCTACCGCATTTCAAATGTAACATGCATGGTGTTACCAAAGGCTGCATTTGGCTGCATGTAATTGCATTTGTGGCCCAACAAGCGAGCAATTCAGCATGCCATGGAAAAGAGGCCTAACTCAAGTTAGCTGGAAATATTGGAATGACATGAAGAAAGAGATGAAATAAAGTCAGATGGATGTCAAAATCTGCCAAAAGACTGCTTCATAGCATTTGTATTCATTCATTTTATTAACAAAAGGTTTTGAATTGTAATAAATATTCCTTGCTGAAAACCAATTAAAAGATATTTCACACCTAAATTGTGAAAAAAGGTGATCCACACAAAGTGTGGTACATGCCACCATGTGGTAAATGCACCAGTTCACAACTGCTAATTCACCCTGTCACAAAACAGTTAATGCTAAACTTTCCTGCACTCAATCTAACTTCTGCCATGTTCTGCATATGGGTTTCTCTGCATACCAATTATGCTTGGCCCAATTTCAAGCTGAATACAATTTGCATTTTAATTTTGCATTTAATTTGTATGCACACAGGATCCCAATGACCATCTCTAGTTAGGACTGGGACATCAGACTTATGCTGCATACACACTTGAGATAAAAGTCTTTGGAAAAGGCAAGATCACAGACCAATTTTACCCCATTCCATGTAGTATGAGAGCCATACTCTACACAGTCTATTCTATCCTCATACACACCTTGTTTAACAGGCAACCATCTGCAGATCAGATCCACCAGGATGGATTTTCAGATCTGCAGATGACTGCCAGATATGCAGATGAAGTCTGTTAAACAAGGTGTGTATGAGGATCTGCAGATCTCATAGACTATGAATGTGTTTTGCAGGAATGGATCTATTGCAGGAAGAGATCTTTTGCAGATAATGATCTTTTGAATGTGTACGGGCATCTTTGTGTGCAGCATCTTGCAAAGATTTTATCTGATGGGGAGTGCAGCTCCATAGAATAGACTGTGTAGAGTATGGCTTTCATACTACATGGAATGGGGTAAAATTGGTCTGTGATCTTGCCTTTTCCAAAGACTTTTATCTCAAGTGTGTATGCAGCATTAAGGCTCATACACACATCAGCCTATAGTCTTTGGAAAATGAAAGATCACAGACCAATCTTACCACCCCTCATGTAGTATGAGAGCCATACTCTACAGTCTTTTCTATGGAGCTGAACTCCACATCAGAAAAAAATCTTTGCACGATGCTGTACAGACACAAAAGATCAGTATCTGCAAAAGATCTGTTCCTGCCAAAGATCTGTTCCTGCAAATTGCATTCATAGTCTATGAGATCTGCAGATCATCATACACACCTTGTTTAAATGACACATATACATATATATACATACATATATATATATATATATATATATATATACATATACATATATATACATATATATATATATATATATATATATATATATATATATATATATATATATATATATATATATATATATATATATATATATATATATATATATATATATATATATATATATATATATATATATATATATATATATATACATATATATATACATATATATATATATATATATATATACATATACATACATACATATACACATACACATACACATACACATATATAAATACCGTATTTCGCGCCGTATAAGACGCTCCGGAATATAAGACGCACCCAGGTTTAGAGGGCAAAAACCAGAGAAAAAAAAAATAAAAAATATATATATATATATATATATATATATATATATATATATATATATATATATATATATATATATATATATATATATATATATATAAAATATATATATAATATATAATATATATATATATATATATATATATATATATATATATATATATATATATATATATATATATATATATATATATATATATATATATATATATATATATATATATATATATATATATATATATATATATATATATATATATATATATATATATATATATATATATATATATATATATAAAACCTGGTGCGTCCATATTCCAGGAGAGTCTTGTACATGTTACCCCTCAAATGTTGTCTTCCTGTGTCCCATTGTCTCCCCATGTGTCCTCTGTGTCCCCAATACCTGCCCCATGTGTCCTCTGTGTCCCCCATACCTGCCCCATGTGTCCCCCATGCATGCCCTATGTGTCCTCTGTGTCCCCCATACCTGCCCCATGTGTCACCCATGCAAACCCCATGTGTCATCTGTGTGTCCCTCATACATGCTCCATGTGCCCTGTGTCACCCATGCCTGCCCTATATGCTTGCCCTATGTGTTGTCTGTGTCCCCCATACCTGTCCCATGTGTCCTCTGTGGCAACCATGCATGTCCCATGTGTCCTCTGTGTCCCTCATGCCTGCCCCATGTGCCTGTGTCCTCTGTGTCCCCCATGTGTCCTCTGTGTCCCCCATGTGTCCTCTGTGTCCCCCATGTGGCTGCACCTGACGTATGCCTCTGCCCTCTCCCCCATGCCTGTTATGTGTCCTGCTGAGTGTGTTAAACGCCCCCTCCCGCTGTGTTCCTTATCTCTGCGTGCCCCCGCGAGTGACTAATATGCCCGCTCCCGCCTGCCTTATCTCCCTCCCCCATGTCTTGGCTGCCCCCCCCCGGGTGTTAATCTGCAGCGGGCTTACCTCTCCGCCATGCCCGCGAGGATTGGAGACCTCCTTCACAGCCGCGCATCTCGCTCTAGTGATCGGCATGCGGTGATTGCGTCATTATCACGTGCCGATCACTAGAGCGAGATATGCGGCTGTGAAGGAGGTCTCCAATCCTCGTGGGCATGGCGGAGAGGTAAGCCCGCTGCAGATTAACACCCGGGGGGGCAGCCAAATCATGGGGGAGGGAGATAAGGCAGGCGGGGGAGCGGGCATATTAGTCACTCGCGGGGGCACGCAGAGATAAGGAACACAGCGGGAGCGGGCATGTTACACACGCCGGACACATTACAGGCATGGGGAGCGGGCAGAGGCATACGTCATCTGCAGCCACAACTTACATACTCAGGCAGGGAATTCCCGACGTGGCGGCGGGTCGCGGGCCGTATCGGCGGGCGTTTCTAAGTCGGGAATTCCCTGCCTTTGCCGTATAAGACGCAGGGACTTTTTCCCACTATTTTTTGGGGAGAAAAAGTGCGTCTTATACGGCGAAAAATACGGTATATATACACAGACACACATACAGTGGTGTGAAAAACTATTTGCCCCCTTCCTGATTTCTTATTCTTTTGCATGTTTGTCACACTTAAATGTTTCTGCTCATCAAAAACCGTTAACTATTAGTCAAAGATAACATAATTGAACACAAAATGCAGTTTTAAATGATGGTTTTTATCATTTAGTGAGAAAAAAAAAAACAACTCAAAACCTACATGGCCCTGTGTGAAAAAGAAATTGCCCCCTGGACCTAATAACTAGTTGGGCCACCCTTAGCAGCAATAACTGCAATCAAGCGTTTGCGATAACTTGCAATGAGTCTTTTACAGCGCTCTGGAGAAATTTTGGCCCACTCATCTTTGCAGAATTGTTGTAATTCAGCTTCATTTGAGGGTTTTCTAGCATGAACCGCCTTTTTAAGGTCATGCCACAACATCTCAATAGGATTCAGGTCAGGACTTTGACTAGGCCACTCCAAAGTCTGCATTTTGTTTTTCTTCAGCAATTCAGAGGTGGATTTGCTGGTGTGTTTTGGGTCATTGTCCTGCTGCAGCACCCAAGATCGCTTCAGCTTGAGTTGACGAACAGATGGCCGGACATTCTCCTTCAGGATTTTTTGGTAGACAATAGAATTCATGGTTCCATCTATCACAGCAAGCCTTCCAGGTCCTAAGCAGCAAAACAACCCCAGACCATCACACTATCACCACCATATTTTACTATTGGTATGATGTTCTTTTGCTGAAATGCTGTGTTACTTCTACGCTAGATGTAACGGGACACGCACCTTCCAAAAAGTTCAACTTTTGTCTTGTCGGTCCACAAGGTATTTTCCCCTAAGTCTTGGCAATCATTGAGATGTTTTTTTAGCAAAATTGAGACGAGCCTTAATGTTCTTTTTGCTTAAAAGTGGTTTGCGCCTTGGATATCTGCCATGCAGGCCGTTTTTGCCCAGTCTCTTTCTTATGGTGGAGTCGTGAACACTGACCTTAATTGAGGCAAGTGAGGCCTTTAGTTCTTTAGATGTTGTCCTGGGGTCTTTTGTGGCCTCTCGGGTGAGTTTTCTCTGCGCTCTTGGGGTAATTTTGGTCCTCCGGCCACTCCTGGGAAGGTTCATCACTGTTCCAAGTTTTTACCATTTGTGGATAATGGCTCTCACTGTGGTTCGCTGGAGTCCCAAAGCTTTAGAAATGGCTTTATAACCTTTACCAGACTGATAGATCTCAATTACTTTTGTTCTCATTTGTTCCTGATTTTTTTGGGATCTTGGCATGATGTCTAGCTTTTGAGGTGCTTTTGATCTACTCTCTGTGTCAGATAGCTCCTATTTAAGGGATTTCTTGATTGAAACGGGTGTGGCAGTAATCAGGCCTGGGGGTGACTACAGAAATTGAACTCAGGTGTGATAAACCACAGTTATTTTTTAACAATAATAATAATAATTGCAGTATTTGTATAGAGCCTTTCTCCTGTTGGACACAAAGCGTTTGCGAGGCAGCCACTAGAGCTGTAAGAATTGGACTGCTTGCTTTTGTGGAGCAGGCATTGCATCCATTCTTAGAGCACATGTTTTTGAGACAAAAGACTCACTTCCTGTTTAACTGACCTTAGGCGGAGATAAAGTCAAATCTGCATCCTTTCAGCCAATGACACTGAGCCTCCTCCTCAAAGGGATGTGATGTAGGGTGAGGGGGTGGAGTCAAGGGGTATATTGTCTTTGACCATGTGCTGTGAGGGGCTCTTTTGCTGGAATCTGCGAGGGTGAGAGGGGTTCTTTTGCTGGAATGGGCTGGTGAGGCTGTTAGCGGGAAACCATGGCTAGGTAAGCTGTATCTGCGCATTGTGGGCTGTATGTTAGGATATATTGGGATGCTGCACTAATGTTATGTGTTAAAGTATAATTTGTGGGCATTGTTTCCTAAGCTTTATGTGTTCATATGGTTGGATTTCTCTGTACATGCTGTTTTCTGTAGTTCATCAGTATCTGTACCTGTATCGCAAATACCACTTGCAATATAAACATTATTTATACTGTTGTTGATGTGTATTTCTTTGCCTAACGACCACCTAGAACTTACGAGAAATCGGTATTGGTGTCTTTATTAATATCCCATTGTTGAGGCAATATTTTCAGCAATATCGTATTTCTTACATAAATGGCGAGCGGCAGGTAGGAGGTGTGTTATGATTTGGCGGGAAAGCATATTAATAACTGTATAATATTGCATGCTGGATTTGTGAGATAGGTCTGATGTTGAGCTTATACTGCAGAAAGGTTTTGTGAGAAATTGTGGTAAGCAGCCACATGGTTTCAGTGTAAACTCTGCCTATTGTTGTGTGCAGAGATCACAGTGTTTGCATTGAATAGACTGTCCATTGTTGTTGTTTAGGGGTAAACAAAATGGAGACCTCTGTGCAACTGACTAAATTGAAAAACCAGGAAAGTATTGTGAATATATTGCAGAGCTCTGTAGATCCGTGGAAGCATGCCCAGATGTATGTGTATGATTTGATCAATAATAAGAAGTTGAAGAAAAAGGAGGCCAAAGCTATGCTTACTTTTGCAGCTCAATGGATAGCAGAGAAATACAGGGGTGTTGTTGAACAAAAATCAAACCTAGAACATGAGGTTCAGAGGCTGAAGGACAATGTAAAAGACTTACAAAGTGCAGTCTCCATTTTAACAATTGCTGCTGAAGAGGCCAATGTGGTTTCCATTACCCAGCAACAAATTGTTGAGGAAAATAAAAGATTGCTTTGTCAGAATGCAGGTCTGACTGAGCAGTTGAAGGATGCACAATGCAAGTTGGAAACATTGTCTGTGTCCTCCAGTAGTGAAGCAGTTAATCAGTGTCCAAGTGAAAGTGATGCTGATTATAGTAGTTCTTCTGAATGCAGTGGTTGTTCAGTTATTGAGTTGCCAGAGAGCAAGCAGGAGGCGCATTCTCTGGAAAGGCCCATTCAGGGGAACAGGACTTTAGAGAGTCCAAGAGATGATTTGAAAAGGAACCCTTTCAAATCTTCAGTGCAGCACAAGAGAAATTTCAATAAGGTGTTTGCTGTGCAGCCCGTAAGGGACAGCGCTGTACATATAGTGAGTAAGCCCCAGAGAAGGCATGAGACCCGGCGGTGCTTCCAATGTGGGGAGCAGGGTCACATAAAACAGTTTTGCCCGTCACTTGGGAGAGACAGGCAGAATTATTCCAGAGATACCAAATTCCTTACCAGGAGGAGAAAAATTGAGGTGTACTCTCCTAGGTGGGGGAACGGGCAGAGGAACCAGGATAGAGCCTGGGTTCCTTACGAAGTGCTTAGATCACAGACTGAGCAATTACAAGCTGAGGTAAGTTGGCTTCGAGGGAAATTTGCTCTGGAAGTTAGTGAAATAAAGCAGGAGATACTGGAATGTAGAACAATGAGGGACATTCCAGAACACAGTCTTCCTAGGAGGAACTTTGTCAAATGTTAATAATGGTTTTTCAGTTTCTATTTCGTAGGAAACCGAGGAACAAAAGAAGATCCTGGCTGTGTTTTGTTGTCTGTCTGTCTATGTATGCATTTATGTATAAAGAGGATCCTAACATATTTTTAGAGTTAGGAATAAGCCTCTTTATTTAATTGATCATTTTATCTACAGTCAAAAAAAAAGTCAAAATGCTAAAATACTTTTTGTAGTCTCAGGTATTCTGACTGTAGCTATGGAAATTTGAATGGGTTGCCTTTGTTACTGTACTATAGTAGAGGGTTTTGTGAATGGCCTGAAGGCATGGCAGGTGAGATTGAATTTTTGTTTTCTCACCTCTTGTAAGGAACCATGCACAACGTTGCGGGCCATTGAAATGTTTTTGAATTTAGCGTTTTGCAAAGGCAACAATTTATTTCGGGAAAACCAGATTTAAAATGCCTTAAAATTTGTAATGTAAGGTCAATTATGTTAAGGAACAAATGGTAAGGCCTTGTTCAATCTGGAGTTTTTTGTTTCTGGTTGTGAGCTTTGTTTCAGGTACCTTGCATATACTTGAGAATTGCAAAGCACACAACAACAGTTTTTGCTTTCAATCCTTTTACTGGGTTGGGGGTTTTATAGATAGTCAAGTAGGGGATGTTTGCTCTAGTACAGATGTTATACTACAGAAAGCACAAATTAAACTGTCCCTATTGTTAATGTAAATGCCCAAATAATTAAGTGTACAGATACAATATGCAGACCACATCTAAGCTAAGATTTAGCCAGAAGTGTTGAACAGATTCAGCAGAAGTTGAAAGCCCCATGTGCTTTCATTATGAGTGTCTTCACCCATGAAAGTTTTTATAAATGCAGTCAAAGGTCCACAGGATGGTATAACTGTGTGTTGGGATTACACTGTGTATGTCTACATCTAACAGAGATCGTTTTCCAGTGATAGAGCTACAGTCCACATATCAAATGTCTGAAATGTTTTTTATAATGTTTTCTATGTGTTGCAAGTTTACAGAGTCACAATTGGAGATGATGCTGATGTACAAGGACATGGGTGACCCTAGTGATTGAAATCAGTTTGCTGTACTATTGTACTTAGTAGGTAATATAGTTCACGCATATGCTTTTGAAGCTATGAAATCATAATGAGGTTCCATTGCTGTGCTTTGTCTGCTAACCTGTCTGTTTCAGAATCACGGAGTGTGGAGCTCTTTGGCTAAGTTCCCAGCATCTGTGACATGTGAGGTGCCGTGTGCTACACAAACTGAGTGTGGGAGCATCATGAGTCCATCCTGGCTTGGTAAGTGGCATGCTTGAGTGCTGCCAGAGTGACGTGTTACTGCCAGTGCGGGCTGAGTAAGTGGAGAGGCAGGTGTAACTT